>NC_034590.1:37352420-37365878 GCF_900095145.1 Mus pahari | reverse complement strand
TGCCTCTGCCTCTGCCTCTGCCTCTGCCTCTGCCTCTGCCTCTGCCTCTGCCTCTGCCTCTGCCTCTGCCTCTGCCTCTGCCTCTGCCTCAGGAGCACTGGGATTAAAGGTGTGCACCATCATGCCTGGTTTATGATCTTTATTTTTATTCCATGCATTATATCACCATGAAGAGTCATGGTAAGAAACATCTGTCTTGGGCTGGTGAGATGGCTCAGTGGGTAAGAGCACCCAACTGCTCTTCCGAAGGTACAGAGTTCAAATCCCAGCAACCACATGGTGGCTCATAACCATCCCTAACAAGATCTGACTCCCTCTTCTGGAGTGTCTGAAGACAGCTACAGTGTACTTACATTTAATAAATAAATAAATCTTTTAAAAAAAGAAAAGAAAAGAAACATCTGTCTTGGGACTCAGAAGGGACTTTGTCTCTGAACATTATTTCTGGAACTTTCCAGTTGTGAAGCCAACATATGCCATTTACACTAAGCCATGACTACTAATATTATGTAGAGGTATTAGTCTTAAGAAGCCATTATAGGGGCAGGAGAGATGGCTCAGCCGTTGAAGACCCCTGGCTGCTCTTGTAGGACTGGGTTCTATTCCCATCACCCACAGGGTAGCACATACCCATCTGTAACTCTAGTTTCAGAGGATCTAGCACCCTTCTCTGGTTTCCAAGGGCACATATACACATTCATATACACATGAAATAAAAATAATACATATTTTTAAGAGAAACCATTATAACAAGGGTATAGCTGACTATATAGAGACTGTCCCAAACACATATATGAATGAGTTGGCCCGGTGTTTAATATACAGGAGGACCTGGCTCTGATCTCCAGCACCATATAAACCTGGTATGGCAGGACATTTATAATCCTAGCACTTAAGAGGTGAATATGGAAAAGTCAGGAGTTCAGGGTCATACACCATTACTTACAGAGCCCAGACAAAGGTTGTGTGACACCCTGTCTCAAGAAGAAGAAGAGGAAGAGGAAGAGGAAGGAGAGGAAGAAGAAGGAATTACAGCATCAACAACAACTTTCTGTGTGTCAAGAGAAATAGCAAAAGAGAAAACGAAGGGCCGAGAAAGCAGTTTTCATCCTGTGTTATACAAATGGTTTTGTGAATGTAAGTAGGCGTGCGTTACTACTAACGACCATAGGTTCTCAGAGCTGGTATCTAAGGGATGGAAGATATGTTTACACCATGCAAGGCCTTGGCTTCAATCTCCAGCATCCAGCAATAACAAAAATAAAATGCAAGGATCATGCATTAGCTGGCGATAGCTCAGTGCTTAACAGCACTTGCAGAAGACCCAAGTTCAGTGCCCAGCATCCGTGATAAGCAGCTCACCACTGCCTGCAACTCCAGCTCCAAGGGATCTGCCTCTTTCCTGCCTCTGCAGACACCTTTGCATGCGTGCATACGTGCACAGACATGACATTCACACATGCATACATATATACACATGAGTAAATAATAAATCTTTAAATTAAAAAAAAGTGGTGCAGTGCAGACACATTTTAAAGTAGTTGCAGTGTGCAGCATTAGATGTCTGCTCTAAATAACCCAGTCGCAGCTTTGCTGAAGTGGAGACTGCAGGAGACACGAGATTTCAGTTCACACTGATAATTGGGTATTGAGGACTGGGGGAATGGCTCAGTGGGTGAAGTGTCTCCAGATTGAACAATATGAGTTCCATCCCCAGAAACCACATACATGTGGGAAAAAGAACAAGAACAGATTCTACAAGTCTACCTCCACATCTGCAGGCAGACATACACACACATATATATATACATCCTATACACACCACACCACACACATGCATCCTACACACACACTACATACACACACATATATACACANCCCACACACACACACACATATATATATATATATATATATATATATATATATATAACACACCATACCACACATGCATATATATATACACCACACATATACATATATATATATACATACATATACATATATTCCTACACACATACCACACCATACCACATACATACATCCTACACACACAGATACCATACCAAACACACTCACTACTCCTCTCTCTCTCTCTCTCTCTCTCTCTCTCTCTCTCTCTCTCACACACACACACACACACACACACACACATCAAACCACATACTACACTCACATACTCTATAAATAGGCACATGACACATATATACACATACGTATTCTACACATACATAGCCCACACACAGCATATCACACATACATACAGACTACAAATATACACATCTCTCACATACACACATACATATCACAAACATACATATACACACTCTAGTAAGTAAATTAAAATTTAAATATTGGGAGGTTTACAGTACTTCACTCTTACTCATATAGGTCAAATGAAAAAAAAAAACCATAGTAAGGCAATATGTGCTCTAAATAAATAATCAACAGAGGATCAGTAAGTGTTGTGTGTTGAATCCCAACAACACAGCTATACCTTGATTTCAAGTGCACATGACCTACTTGTATTATTTGATCTTACGTTAAGTTGATCACTGTACTAAATAAACAAGATAACTTCCAGGCAGGGCATGGCCTCATGCCTGTGGTTCTAGTGTAGGCTAAGGTAGGGGAGTTGTGCAGAGTTCAAGGCTGTTCTTGGTCATGTAGTGAGTTACAGCTCAGTTAGGGGTACAGAATGAGACTTTGTTTCCAAAAACAACCCATCACCAACAGCATTAAATATTCAAATATTTTTGGGAAACAGAAACGAAACAGCATTTTTGTGTATAAGTAGAAGTTAACAGTACTGAAGGTAAGGGTGGGTGCACAATAGTGTCGGGTCCCAGCAGCATTACCGAACTGTGCACTTAAGCGCTGCCAAGACGGGAAAGTCTATGGGTGGAAATTTTGCCATATTTGTTTTGAAGAAGTATTGTCAAGAGCTCAGCAGTTACCAAAGGAAACCAGGAAGAACACAGTCAGTCTTGCTTCTGAGATCATAGAATGTGAGAGGACAGACATGTCACCCTATAGGCCTGTGTGGGGGTCACACAGCTCACACTGCCTTGAGAACTAGGGAAAAGGTTCCTTTAGGATTCCCTTTCTGAGTGTGGTGGCACAGGCCCGTCAACACTCAGGAGGCAGAGGCAGGCTGATTTCTGAGTTCGACGCCAGCCTGGTCTACGGAGTGAGTTCCAGGACAGCCAGGGCTATGCAGAAAAAACTGTCTCCAAACAAAACAAGTCCATTTACTGTGAGGCTCAAAGTATGAAATAGGTCATGTAATTCATGTTTAAAGAAACTTTGTCATCGTCTGTGGAGTTGTTGTCACAAAAAGTCCACAAACTGGGTGGTTTATAAATAATAGAAATGCATGTATTACAGTTCTAGCAGCTAGAAAGTCTAGAATCAAGGGGGCGTTTGCTATTGAAGAGAAGTCTTTGGTGTACAAGCTCTGTGGGGCTTGTTTTAATCTCATTTTAGGAATCCTTACTATCACACATAGTGACTTTTCAAAGACTTTGTGTGTGTGTGTGTGTGTGTGTGTGTGTGTGTGTGTGTGTGTGCTATTGCTGCTGCTGCTGTTAATGTTGCTGTTTTTGGTCCCAGTACTTTGACCTCCACACTGCTAGGCAAGTGCTGAAACCACTGCTTTGTAAGCTTGCCTCTACCTTGTCCTGCCGACACATAAGGTTTTAGTGTATGAGTTTTGTTGGGACACACACAAACTAAAGCACTTTATATCCCAGAAATATGTAAACTCAAAACAATTTTTGGATCAAGAAAAAAAAAAGGAATAAAATATAGAATAATGGTATAATAATAAAATATCGCCATTAGCTTTTGAAATCTATGGAATGTGGTTGAAATAGTGTTTAGGAAGATTCGTAGCATAAATGTCTATGGAAACAAATTGAAAATAAATAAAAGCATTTAACTCAGAAGACAACAAAATAAGCTAAAATTAGATAGGATTAATAAATGCAAAAGCAGAACCTACTTAGTGAACAGAAACAGAAGACTTCGTTAAGCAAGGAACTGGTCCAAGAAAACGAAAAAAAAAAAAAAAAAACCAATAAGCCCACTTAACTAAAATGAACTGGGGAAAGATAGTGCCCTATTAGCTTTAATTATCAACTTAAGGCTGTCTAGAGTCATCTGATAGCAGAGATGCAGATCAGACCCGCCTGTGGCTATGTCTGTGGGGACTGTCTTCATTGTTAACTGATGCAGACGGGCCCAGCCCACTGTGGGTGGCACCATCCCCTGGGCAGGTAGCCCTGGGTTGTGTAGGACAGTTACCTAAGTATAAATCTGAGTGAGCCAGCAAGCACCATTTCTCCATGGTTTCTGCTTCAAGTTCCTGCTTGAGTTCCCACCTTGACTGTCCTCAGTGGTGACCTATGACCTGGAAATAAATGCCAAGTAAGGTTTTTTTGTTTTTTTGTTTTTTTTTTTTTCTCCATTGAGTTGGTTTTTAGTCACAGCAATGGGAAGAGAACTAGGACAGATATATAAATATATCAAAATAAGATACGGTTGGGGGGAAATAACTGCTAAAACAGGAGAAAATATATCCTGTTCATAACTGCGAATATTTTTGAAAACAAGATGAAAAGGGAACTTCCTATGGTCACTGTGAAAATGTATCTTACTCCAGTGATATCACAGAGACAGGAAGTCTGAGCCTGGCTACACAAGAGCACAGAAGAAGAGCTTTTGCTAAGGTTGTTCCACGCACTCATGGTGTCCTGGACGTCCTGTCCCCACCTCCATCCCCAGTCCTCAGAGCTGCTCACCCCACCCCCACCCCAGTCCATAAAGCTCAGATAACCCAGAGCTTCCCCCCCCAGATCTCAGAAAGAAAAAGAACGTTCTGGCCTCTTCTAATGAAGTGACTGTAACAGTAATACTAAAGTCTGATACTTTATCAAAATAAAAGGGTTGGGGGGGCACTAAAGAACAATTTTACTTACCAACATCAGTGCACGTTTTAAGTGAAATGTTACCTAATAGAATTCAACAGTATATTAATCGGCTTATTTAGAGAATTCCAATACAATCCATTAATGCGATGTGTTTTTTAACAATTAAAGTTGTTGTTTGACAATTTCATATGAATATAATGTACTTTGAATATACTTACTCTCCCTCCCATCCCTGTAAACCTCTGTCCTCCCTACCGGTCCCTCCCCAGGTTCATGACTGGGATTTGTTTTTGTGACCCATTTAGTTTAACTCAAGTCTATTGGATAGGAAGTGTTCCCTGGAGCCTGCTGGGGTTATTGGTGGGTACACGACTGTTCTTTTCAGTTATTGTTTATGGTGCTGTGGTTCAAACTCTTACCAGGCAAGTTCTCCTCCACTGAACCACGTCTTCAGCACCCACCCACCACCACCACCACCATCAGCAGTGTGTTCTGTGTGACATAGGACCCAGAGCCTCAGACAGTTTATGCAGGAACTTTAGCATTTGCCTACACACCCAGCTCCCCAGTCAGGGAGAATTTATGTTGGTTCATGGTCTCAGAGGGTTTAGCCTATGACTGCTTGGTGGAACTTCAAGGCAGGCAGAGGGGTTCTGGGGGAGAGCTATGCTCTTCAGCCAGCAGGAAGCAGGGAGTGGAGTGGGGACAGGGGGGAGGGGGACTGAGGACTTTCAAAGCCTTTCCCTTAGTGACCTACTTCCTCTAACTTGCTTTCCCCCAAGTCTACATAATTTCCACAAATGGTGTAACATGCTGGGGACCAAGAGTTTAAAACATGAGTTTATAGGGACATTTCTTATTCAAACTATAACAGTAAAACAAAAATCTTGATCCTTGTGTCTGAGGGGTGAAATTCAATCAAAATGTTTCATTGAAAAACACACTGTTGGGTGGGAGAGATGGCACAGAGATTAAAAGCAGTAGCTGCTCTCTTCCAGAGGTCCTGAGTTCAATTCCCAGCAACCACATGGTGGCTCACAATCATCTGTAATGAGATCTGGTGCCCTCTTCTGGTGTGCAGGCATATATGCTGGCAGATGCTGGATGGTGATGGTGATGGTGATGATGATGATGAACCACACTGTTTTTTTTTGTTTTTTGGGTTTTTTTTTGTTGTTTTTTTTTGTTTGTTTGTTTTTTTGTTTTTGTTTTTGATGAACCACACTGTTTAAAGTCGGGCTGGAGAGATGTCTCAGAGGTTAAGAGCACTGACTGCTCTTCTGAAGGTCCTGAGTTCAAATCCCAGCAACCACATGGTGGCTCACAACCATCTGTAAAGAGATCTGACACCCTCTTCTGGTGTGTCTGAAGACAACTACAGTGTACTTAGATATAATAATAAATAAATATTTAAAATTAAAAAAAAATACATGCTCTGTCAAAATGGCAATAAACAGCCGGGCGGTGGTGGCGCACGCCTTTAATCCCAGCACTTGGGAGGCAGAGGCAGGCGGATTTTTGAGTTCAAGGCCAGCCTGGTCTACAGAGTGAGTTCCAGGACAGCCAGGGCTACACAGAGAAACCCTGTCTCAAAAAACCAATAAAATGAAACAAAATGAAATAAAAAATTTTAAAAATGGCAATAAACAAAAGAATCTTGGAAGATTAGGGTCATGGGACAGTGGACCTCCAGTCCAGGAAACAGACTATCACACCTCCATCAGTGGAGGTGTGATAGTGCATCTCATATGTCACAGCCTGCTGGGGCACTGACCTCAGCTCCTGGAGGTGTTCCTGGTCGGCAGGAGCTGCTCAAGTTGTTTTCTGCCTGTCTGTTCCCAGGCTTGGCCTCCTGTGCTTGTAGGGAATGTGCTGCAGGCTGGACAGGGAGTGGTTGGTTGGTGCCTCTTGGCATCTCTGCTGGAGAGAGCAGAGAACAAAGAGGTAATTTTGGCACTCCACATCTTCCTGAAGTTCAAGAATCTGGGGGGGGGGGGGGGGCGTGCAGGGATGAAAATAGTTTAGTCCAAGGAAACAATTAGTAACTTCAAGGCAGCTGGGTTCAAAAGGTGAGCAGCGCGTCCCAGGTGTGCGGAGAGTCGGGAAGCTAGATGGAGGGTTATCGAATGAGTCACTCACAGGGACGTTGAAATTATCCCAGGAGAAGTCTTTCTCTGCTGCGTCCGGTGTGTTACCAAAACCATAAAGAAGTTGGAAAGGTTTTGCAATCAATGTGCCTGTAAGGAAAACCCCGGATTCTACTCTTATCAGTTTGCTTTGTTAGAGTGTCAGTCGTCGCTACGTCCACCATCCGTTTTTACTCTTCCTGATTCATTTCGAGTGAACTGAACATAGTGGCATGCTTCTCTCTTCCGGGAATTTTAGGAATTTGAGGTGAGAGCGGTCATAAAGCTACTAGACAGGGCAGTTCTTTAAGTCGGGTCAGGAAGTTGCCTGGCTTTACCTTCGAGCGATGACTCAGTGTTTGAACAAGCGTCAGGAGCCACCCTCCTGTCCTTGCTCAGCAGGAGCAGCAGGCCCTGCTGCTGACTCCCCAGGCTGGCATGCACCGCCCCTCCAGTCTTGCACCATCGCAGGACTCTGCCCAGCAAAGACAAACATTCCTCTGTACCTGGGACACAGCTGGGACATAAAGGCAGCCAAGAAAAGGAAGTTCCTGTGTGCAAGGAAAGGCTGAGGCAGTGTGCTCTGAGTGCAGTCGCTGCTTAATTCCATCTAAACATGTGTGCTTTAGCTTTATTCAAACCCTTAGCTTCTGCTCCCTCCCCCTCCCCTAGTTGAGGTCATTCTGGTGTTTGTTACTGTGAGTATAAAGAACAAGACAGCTGAAGTGAACTCCGAGACAGTATGTACATTTAATATGTAATTAAATGCTAAAGGAAAAAGATCATTTGCTCCATCTCTACCTATATGGAAAAGTAAAATAATAATAATAATAAAGAAGAATGAACCTAGTGTCCGTCTCTGAAGCAGACCCAAGTCAGAGTGTGCACTGAAACCTTTGTAATTATTATTTATTTTATTATTATTATTTTATTATTTATTTTATTTATATGAGTACACGGTAGCTGTCTTCAGACACACCAGAAGAGGGCATCAGATCCCATTACAGATGACTGTGAGCCGCCATGTGGATGCTGGGAATTGAACTCAGGATCTCTGGAAGAACAGTCAGTGTCCTTAACTGCTGAGTCATCATCTCTCCAGCCCACACTGAAACCTTTCTGATCTGTGGCCCTGTCAAATTGTTTACCTGGCGCTGCCTCAGTTTCTCCATCCATAGGTGAAGTTGGTGGGGCTCTCTCTGCCTGTCTGGCTTATGAAAATCCACGTTACAGAACAGTACTGCTATAGGACATTGTCTGCAGTCTCATCTCCCTTGTAGAGTTAACTGCCCACCACAGAGAGATGGAAGAGGCCCTGCTCGGGTAGAGGGAGCTCTAGGACAAATCCACCTGCCAAAGGGTGCAGAAGAGATGGGGATCCCTCAGGCTTGTACCCAGGCTAACCAGGGAAGGAGATCTGGTCCCAACAACTGCTCTTCTTCCCGCTTCTGGAGCCTGACCCAGCTCTGTCACCCAGCCTGACGCTCTCGCTGCTCTGGGTTCCTACCTCTGCTCTAGCATACCACCAGGCTCCACCCTCCCCGTCTGTCCCTGCTCATTTCCGAAAGTGATACATTTGCTCCTTAGCGCGACCCCTTGAGAATGAGAGCTCTGTGATAGTAAGAACTGCGCACTTTTGTTGCAGTTTGGTTTGGTTTGGTTTGGTTTGGTTGAGACAGGGTCTCCTGAAGTCCAGGTTGAGCTGAGACTCACTGTGAAACCTTACCTGATCCCCTTGCCTTCCTCTTCCGAGCGAGCGCTGGGATTGTAGGCATGTGCTACCACACCCAGCTAAGAACTTTGTTTTATCACCTCTGTGTCACCAGCGCCCAGAAAAGAACAGTGCCTGGCACACGGCAGACACGCAGTACAAACCATGGAGTAGATGAATGAATCACGGGCCCAGTACAAGGTCAGAATGCCAGGCCCTCTGCTCCTGAGACATCTCAGCCGATCCCCTGGGTCGGCTTGGGAGAGGGGACCTAGTTGGCCTCCATTACGGCTGGGGGATTGGTGATTCGATTCAGTATAGGATTCTAGCTTGTGTATTATTTCCCTCTGAATTCGAAAAACATTGTCTGTGCGTCTTGCTTCTCTTTTTCCTGGTAGGGTGAGAGTTCACTGCTCCGTTTCCCTGCCCCCCTCCCCCAGGATCTGCTCTCATCTCTGTCTCTGTGCACAAGCATTGAGATGATCTCATATTTAAGGACACGTCTTCTATTGTTTCTTTAATTAAATGCCTTCTTTCTCTTTCTAGGGAAATCCTGTTAACTGGGAACATCCACATCAATTCTTAACTGTTTAAGACTGTGTCTCTGCAGCCCACTCAGGCTGACCTTGACCTTCTGCTCTTCCTATCTCCGCCATCTGGGATTGGAAGTTTGAGCCACCACACCTGGTTTCTGTAGTGCTGGGAGAGGGGGCGGGTGTGTGTGTGTGTGTGTGTGTGTGTGTGTGTGTGTGTGTGTGTGCGCGCGCGCACAGGGCTTTGTGCACACTAAGCAAGCACTCCCCTGCTGTGCTACATTTCTAGCCCTGGTTACTAGTTGTCCGAAGAGTTCTACACCTTTGCTTTCAAGCCACCTTCCATGTTTTATTTATGGTAATTTTCAAGAGCCTTTCCTCCTTCTTCATGTTGGTTTCTGTCTATCAACACTGTAAAGTTTTTCTACCATGACCTCTAACCCTTTGTTATCTGTTCGCCCATGAGTCACTAGAAAGCAGGAACACTCCCAAGTTCACAAGCCGTACTGTTCAAAGTAGCCAACGGGTAGGGTAGGGGCAAGCCGTCGCTCATTGACAGATGAATAGATATTTAACCTTTACAAGGGAGGCAGCTCTGAAACATGCGAAAGTATCAGTGAACCTGCCAGAAGTGACACCAGTGAAGGAAGTCAGGTGTCACAAGCAACAGATAATTGTGAGTCCACGTACACAAGTCGTCTAGAGTTCTCACATTCACAAGTTCAGAAAGCAGAATAATGATTGCCAAGGCTGGGTGGGGGTGCAGGGGCAGACTCGGGCCATGGTGTCCAGTGGCGACTGTGTTTAAGCTTGGGAAGATGAGCACCTCCGTGATGGCTGGTATTGATGGCTGCACAGGGTGAATGTACCAAGCTGGATGGTTAGGGTGGTGAATTTTACAATAAAAAGGGAAGACCTGGTGGAGGTGTTAGATGGTCTCGAGCAAGCCAGCGTTCTCTAAGAGAAGCTTCTGCTCTGGGTCTGAGGAGGCCCTAGGGTCATTCACCCACTGTCCTCCCCACCTTAGCTCTCTGGCTGAGTGCTCCCCACCTGCAGCAGAGGCTGGCGGGTGGGGGGTGCTCGCTCAGAGCGGAGGCCTCCCTGCCAGTGCTCTCGCCAGCTGCTGCTTCCCCATCCTGTCCATGCTTCTCTGCCCAGTCTCTAACCCCTCCAAAGATGTTGTTACTTCTGTATCTCATGGTTTGTTTGTTTGTTTGTTTTTAAAGATTTATTTATTATATGTAAATACACTGTAGTTGTCTTCAGACACTCCAGAAGGAGTCAGATCTTTATGGATGGTTGTGAGCCACCATGTGGTTGCTGGGACTTGAACTCAGGACCTTCGGAAGAGCAGTCAGAGCTCTCAAACGCTGAGCCATCTCTCCAGCCCTGTTTGTTTTGACTGAAGGATTTTTGTTGGTGGTGGGGTTGGCAGGGATTCAAGGGAGAGAAGTGATAACACGTAGCTGTTTCTTCTTAATTAGAAGTTGGTGTGGGTATTTTTTTAATAGTTGCATTTATATAACTATAGGCATAATAATCTTTTTCATCTATTCACACCCAAAGGAAAGTTCAAAATGTTTTTATCAGGTCTTTTTATTGTTCACACAATCAAGAAGTCAAGTCAGAATCTTAAACTACTTAGAGGTGGTGAGCCACCTCCATGGGTAAGGGGTGCTTGCCTCCAAGCCTGACGACCTGAGCTCTGTCCCCGAGCCCTAGATGAGGGAAGTAGAGAGCAGCCTCCTGAAAGCTGCTTTTTGACCTTCGCAAGCACACCCTGTGGTGTGGCACATTGGCTGGCACCTTCCCACTGTAACAGACTTACTGAGCTTCAGATAACGACTGCAAGTCACTGTGCCCAGCTGAGCTGGAGTTCTTAGTGTCCTAATGAGATAGACCTCCCTCTCTCTCCCTCCTTCCCTTCCTCCTTCCCTTCCTTCCTCCCTTTACCCCTTTCTCCCCTTTTTCCTTCTCCCTCCCTCTGTCCCTCCCTCCCTTTACTCCTTCTTTCCTTCCCTCCCTCCCTCCTTCCCTCCCCCAACTCTCTTTTCCATGTTTTAATTATTTTTCTTCCTTGACAGTGTCACCCATGTAAACTGCGTTTTGGCTGTTTTCCCCTCCCATTACCCTCTTTTGTCACCCCCATCGTTTCGTTTATGAACCCTTCTTCCTAACCAATCCCCACCCTGTCTGCATGTCATTTTGTTGTTTTGGGTTTTGTGAGCCACTGAGTTGAATTGGGTTTTGTTGCATGGACATGGGGTAAGGTTTTTTCCTGCAGCCTGAGTACCTTAGTACTGAGTCTTAGTACTGGCTCAGCACTGAATACTGACTCTGTCTTTAGCTGTTCACTGCTGATTGGTCCTCAAGGAAGGATGGAGTCTCCCACACCTCTCCCATTTGTGCAGGGATGTTGACCAGCTCAGTCTTGTACCACCCTTGTATAGGTAGCCACGGCTTTGTTGTGTTCATGAGTTCACTGGCCATGTAGTGTCCAGAAGACAGCATTTCACAGATGAGGCATTTCTTAAAACAGAAGTCAATGGTAGCAACAATGACAGCTTTAAGGACTGAATCTGAAGTGTCTCACCTTTGTGAGTTCTCCAAAGGGAGTTGAAGTAACCATCCAAAATTATGAAAAAAAAAAATTAACACTGATTTGATTAAATATAATCCAGAAATATAGACCATGAAAAAGGTGCATGTGTTGTGTGTGTGTGTATGTGTGCATGTGTACCTTTGTGTATGTGTGGGGTGTCTGTGTGTATGCATGTGTGTGTGTTTGTGTGTGTGTGAGTGTGAGTGTGTTGGCATGTAGAAGAATGATTAGGGGTGTGGCTTGGAGAGAAAAGGCCATATAATATCCCAACTCACTGTCCGGTAATACTGTATCCCAATTGTGTAGTGTAGCCAAATGTTACTCAAATAAAGCAGTAAGTTGGCTTTAAACCTAATTTCTGGATATTAAACCTAATATCATGGATTAACAGTTGGATCCGCTATGTTGAAGGTGAGGCCGTTGAGAAAAATTCCAATTTTGAATGACGTCAGACGTTGTATGGGCTCAGGAGCTGAGCAGTGAGACGAGGAAAGCCACCAGGACAAGAGAACACTGCGTGTTGTGACAGTGCTTATGTGAAGATTTGAAACACAACCCCAATCCCGTGGGTCCCCCTTAGCCGCCATCATGGAAAGTAAATATGACTTTAATGCTACCATCTTTTTTCCTTTTTTAATTAGGGATGAAGTTAATCAGCCTCTGGTGGATTAGATGTAAGCATTGCTTGTTGCCCATTGAGGAAATACAATGATGACTTCTCCACTTACTCTGTTATGCTAAATTGTGTGTGTGTGTGTGTGTGTGTGTGTGTGTGTGTATGTATGTGTGTGTGTGTAGGGGTAAGATACACTACCCTGGACACTCCATTGCCCTTCGGAGACCTTCCAAAACTCTGGCGATATACCGAACAACAGTTTACAATGTAGCAAGGCTTTCCAAATAGTCACATTTTACCAGTGCTTTTGTATACACAGATTTGAAAGCGGACCAGCCCCTCCGACTGAGTAAGCCTTGCAGAAATCATGCACAAGGCAGTTTTCCATCGTGACAGTTTTCTTACTAAATTTAACTTCAATAATGACAAATTAAATCTTTCAAACACCAAGTGATACCTTAAATTGGCATTTGCCCACACAAAGCAAGCACCTACCTTGAATTCTCAGTTAACTTTATAACTCTTTGAGAAACAATCGCTAGTGTGTAAAATTGTGCTGATGACCTAGCATGTGCTTTGCCCACAGCTGGGTTGTTTCTTCAGTCCCGGAGTTCTGTTCTAAGTTATATGAAATCTTACTGGGGTAGTTGGAGGAAGAGTGGGCAGCGGGTCCTTTCTAACGAGTCATGCTAAATCTCCATCATGATAAATGAGACTTTGGTTTGGCACTATACTGATGGAACCTGGTAACAGCCAGGATTTTCTAGGTGACAGGGAGTACAGACGGTTACAAGGTAGTATTAGGTAATGGGGCTGGATAATATCTATCAGGTAAATTCATGTGAAAAAGGAAGTAAAGAATTCCCATGGTAGTTGGTCATTAGTTCACTGGTTTCTCCTCTCCTCTCCTCTCCTCTCCTCTCCTCTCCTCTCCTCTCC
>NC_034590.1:37307084-37351695 GCF_900095145.1 Mus pahari | reverse complement strand
TGTGTGTGTATGTATGTATGTCTCTGAGTGTGTATGTGAATGTGCATGTGTGTGAGAACATATGTCTCCGTGTATGTGTGTGTCTCTCTGTGTGTATGTATGTATATATATATATATATATATATGTGTGTGTGTGTGTGTGAAAGTGAGTATGTATGTATATATGTATGTGTGAGCGTGTATGTATATCTGTGTATGTGTGTGTTTCTTTCTCTGTATATGAGTCTGTGTGTAAGAGAGCATGTGTGTTTTGTATGTGTATGTGTGTTTGCATTTCTGTGTGTGTATGAGTGCATATATATATGTCTGTGTGTTTCTGTGTGTGTGAATATACATGTCTCTGTATGTATGAGAGAGAGTGAATGTTTCTGTGTGGGAGTGAGTGTGTATATCTGTATGCATAAGCATGTGTGCGAATGTGTGAATATGTATGTCTTATTGTGTGAGTGTATGAATATGTTTGTATGTGAGTGTGTGTGCACACTCGTGCTCATACATGTGCCCACACGCTGCTTGGGTTGGGGATAAGCTGATGTCCCTACATGAGCCCAAGACCTCAGCACTGTGCTTACCCCATAAGAGGCCACAGTGGTTGGTCCTGAGTGTCATATGCAGAGTCCAGGGGTGAACTCTCTCTGGGTTAGTGAGATGTGAACATTCTGTGGACCTCAGCACTCTTCTCCCAACAGCCTCCTTCCCTGGCCTTTGTGGGTCTGCCCCTGTGTGACTGAACTCAACTCTTGGCAGCGCCTAGTTGCAGTGTCACTAGTAAGCAGACAGCCTTTGCTATGGTGTTTCCTGACAGCCATCAGAGTCTATAAGCACGAGTTTATTGGACAAAATCCTTCTGCTGCCTCCCAAGGTGGGGTTACAGCTCTGGATCTCAGGGCTTCTGGAGACAGAGGAGCAGGCAGAGCAGGTATAGGGGTTCGCAGTGAACCTCACTGTTCACCTGCAGGCACTGAGTCTGAGTGAGTGGAGCTCTTGAAAATAGGAATGGGCAGAACAGTTCAGTCGGCCACAGCTCTGAGTCCCTGGGAGCTCTAGAGCAGGGGGCTTCAGCATGGCTTGATGCTTGGTGGCCTGGCCAACTCCATGTTGGATAAACTTGGTTTGAATCAGAGGAGCATGGCTCATTCTGGGATCACTGAGCCTTGGGAATTGGAGAAAGGGTATGGAAGACTGGCAGGGCATGGGGGAATCCCCATGTTGTCTCACCTTTGAACTCCTGTTGCCTGAGTGCTGCAAATCTGGTCATGGATGACCTTGAACTCCTGTTGCCTGAGTGCTGCAAATCTGGTCATGGATGACCTTGAACTCCTGTTGCCTGAGTGCTGCAACTCTGGTCATGGATGACCTTGAACTCCTGTTGCCTGAGTGCTGCAACTCTGGTCATGGATGACCTTGAACTCCTGATCCTTTTGCCTTGAACATGGCTTTGTGCAGTGCTGGGAACTGAACCCACAACTCCCTGCATGCTGGTAAGCACTCTTCCAAGTGAGTTACTGCCCTATAACCCTCTTTCTTCTTCATCTGGTTTCAGGGAGTTCAGACCCATAGGGGCGAGAGAGAGCATCACCCCGTGGCTTTCTGAACTCCTGGAACCTGCAGCCTTCCTCTTCTCAAATTTATCCCCAGCCTACCTGCCCTCCACCTGGCTTTTTCTCCTTGTCTTTGGTCTTACTGGGCAACTTTTGGCTTGACCCCAGCTTGCTCATTAGCACTCTAGGTTGGCATGTCTTTTGGCTTCAGATCTACATTTTCCTTAGCCTGTGCCAAGAAAGTGTCTATTAATACAGCTGGTTAGTGGTGAAGAAGGGACTCAGCAGAAATGATAATGTGTTCAGCAGCCTTCAGAGTGCTGGCCCTGGACCACAGGCAGCAGTGGCACTGGGGGACCTGTCAGAAATACAAGCTCTCAGCCACTCCAGTCCTGCTAGCAGCCCAGGGTGATGCGTCTATCATCCGGATGACCGAGGAAGGCAGAAGTCTGAAAGCCATTCAAAATGAGTGTATCAGATAGGAGGCTGATTCCCAGCTCTGGGGAATGGTCCTTAGCCTGTGTAACATCTTTTACAAGCCCCATCCAACCAGACTGCAGCTCAGGCCCACCAGAGACACTGTGGCAGTAACAAGAAGTTTTACTTCAGTCTCTGGCCCTGAGAATGGTGCCTGGAGACCTGAAGGTCACTGTTGTGCAAGTTGTCCTGCCTAGGCACACGTACACATGTACACAGACACTCATGGGCGCACACATGCACACAAATGCACACGCACTCAAACACCGCCACTAGAGGCTGGAGAAGCAATGGGGGATGTGGTAGTTATCCCTGCTTCTGTCTTTACAGTATTCAACTCACAGGTTTCCCAACCCCAGACCCATTGGAGGATTCATGGATGCAGAGAAAGTCCTATTTTGGGCTGGGGATGTAGCTTAGTTGTTACGATGCTTGCCTACGTGCATGAAGGGTTTGATCACTTGCATTGCATAAACCCAGCATGGTGACACACACCTGTAATTATAGCGTTCTGGAGGAGGAGGCAAGAAGATCAGAAAGTCAAGGTCCTCCTTAGTGGCACAGTTTCTGAGTCCATCTAGGATGCGTGAGAACCTATCTTCGATAAAGAAAAAACTTAAGAATAGAAGGAAAGGGGGTTATCAAGAACACTCAGCAAGCAAAGGCATTAAGTGCCAAGACTGATGACTGGAATTCAATCCCTGGGACCTTCATGGTCAAAGGTCTGACTCCTGTTCTCTGGCCAATGCCCATGTGCCATGACCTGTGTGCCACCATCCCTCCACACACGATTTATACATACATACATACATACATACATACAACCACATGCATTAATGGAGACCAGGTCCAAGTTTGAAGGACCTCCCACTCTGCCCTGCCCACCATACTTAGACGGGTGTTTTTGTTGTTTGTCGTTCTGTATCTTTTCTCCATCTGCTTATTTAATTTCTGAGTCACTCCCTTACCTCTTTGGCTTTCAACCTATGATGTAAGCAGAAGCCAGAAGCCATGTGTACTGGACACTCAAGTACATACTCAGACCACGGTATGTCTGGATGGGTGAGCCCCTCGAACTGCATTCCCAGCAAGCACACCAGGACACACAGGCGCCATGGTCCCTCAGACCATCTTACCTGCGGTTTGCTAGAGATGAATGCTCACTTTGCCAGAGATACAACTTTAAGCCATGCTAGTTGTTGGCCACCACTTTGGAGATGAGAATGGGGGCGGGGCGTAGGAGGGACAATCCCAAAGAACCATTAAGTTCTGCCTAATTATATTTCTTAAACAGAGATATATTTCAGGGATAAATACCCAAGGGAGAAACTATTCATTTAGGGGTAATCCCCACTGGGGTCTTATTCCTAGTTTGTTTAGAAACAAACAATGAAAGAAACAAAAACTTACAAGCAAACCAAATCAAAAAAAAAGAAACAAAGAAATGAAAGAAGAATTTTACATATACAAAGTTACCACTGTTTGGTTTTTATATTTACCTTACATTATTCATATATTAATTTCCTTTTCTCTGTGTGTGTGGGGGGGGGGGGTGAGCAGACCACACCCTCTGAAGTTTCTCCACACCATGAGGGTCTAGAAACCAGGCCTGCATGGGGAATTAAATCACGCCAAGAAAAGCTTTGGAGCTTGTTTCCCCTCTTCCTTTTTATTTTTGTATGCAAGCAGGGTCCTCTGTAGGTCACCTTATCTCTCTGTCTTTAGCCAAAAATATTTTGGCCCATGCAAATAGAAGACAGTCTCCAGCTAGAAGCACTCAGGTGCAGAGGTTAAATATTCAGTTCTTTGAAGCAAAGTGACTTTTTTTGTTGTTGCTGCTGTTGTTTTTCAGAGCGTGATGACACATCTCTCTCCCTTTCTTCTTTCTCTCATGCAGTGTTCCTCAACCCACTACTCACTGTGCAGGAACTGTTTGGGCCTCATTAAGTTCCCTTCTGTTCTCCCTCAACAATTACCTACAAAGTCTATAAAAGCCAAGTTTTATAAAATACGTTATGAATGAATTCTGCTCGCTGCATGGCTGCTGCTCTCGCCTTTGAACATTATACTTCTGAACCCTCTGTGAGTTATAAAATCCTTCAGTATCCGTGATGCGTATCACAGGCCGCATTCCCAAGTGTGTGTGTGTGTGTGTGTGTGTGTGTGTGTGTGTGTATACTCAAATGCACACACAATTTTGCAGATAGTCTCAAGACTTACAGATAAGGAGACCTTCATCAGATTTTTCTCACCCCCAGTTCTTCCACAACTACTTCCATAGTTTTTAAGACATTTTGTTTTACTTTTAACTATATGTGTTTGTGTATGTGTGTGTGTGGTGAGGAATGGGGATGTGTGCATGAGTGGATGCCCTAGAGGCCAGAAAAAAAAACAAACCATCAGGTCCCCTAGAGCTGGATTTATGGGAGCTGGGAAACACCTTGGGTACTCTACAAGAGCATATATCCTTTTAACTGCTGAACCATCTGTCCAGCCCTAAATCTTTTGTATTTTTATCAAAGCTATCTTTCCAAAATAGGTTTAATATTGTCTCCCCTCTGTTTAAGTGCTTTCCGGACTTGCCATTACCAAAGACTAATGCTCATCGACTTACCAGTCTTTTAGGATCTCGCTCTCTCCACCTTTTGCCCTTCCTGCTACCTTCATGCAATGAGTTTCCATGGCTGCTGGCTTCCTCAGCTCTGAGATGCAGCCCCACTCACCTGCTCACCCTCCTTTGCTGAATCTGTGGGAAGAGACTCTGTTTTCTCAGGCCTTTGATGAAATGGTTTTGGTTTATGACACTGTCTTATTACTGTCGGTCTCCACTCATCTCTGCTCCCTGTTCTCCCGTAGGCTGTCTAGGTGGAAGCACTTAACCATATGAAATTACATTCAGCTGCTGTTGAAATCTGTTCTTTAGGTCACCAGCAGCGGATTTCACTCTTCTTTTGGCATACGGATCTGAGAGGTGTGACATACGCCTGTCTAAGCACCACCAAAATGAAGGTGTCCAACAGTTCTGTCTTCTCTAGAACGGCTGTCATGATACCTTGTGATAAGTTCTGTGCAGAGATTGTATGTAACTCTGTATGGCTGACCTAATACTTAATTCCAACAACTGTCTACGTTCACACTATGTTGAAATCCTCACCTCGAGAGTAATGGGCAGTGTGTTCTTTGATGGGAAGTCGGCTCATGAGGTGGATTGCTTCTAAAGGGGTTACAGAAACAGAAAACAACCCAGAGTCCCCTGGCCCTCTCTAAGAAATGACAAGGCATTTCAAGGCCTTCCAAGAAGGCCACTGTCAGCACCAGAAACAGGAACTCCTCAGGCACCCATCTACCGGAGCCTTGACCTTGGACTTCCGGCCTCTAGACCTGAGAGACACCCATTTTTGCTGTTTAAGTCCTCCAATCCATGGCATCGTGTTACAGTGGCCCCAGTAAACTTTAGCCACTTCTCATTCTATGGTCATCTCCTCAGGAATTCAAACCATCTTTCTTACCTGTGTCTTTCCCTTAGTTGGTAGCCTTCGGCCAGGCGCAGCTCCTGTGTCCAGAGCCTGAGTCTTCCTCAGGGCAGCAGATGAACATGTATGTGGTTAATGACGGTCATCAGAAGGTGTGTGTTGACTGTGAGCACAAACCTCTCTCATGCTCTTTCCAGCTTTTCCTCACAGTCGTGATAGAAACTAAAGCTCACTGCCTCACACTCCGGGCTCTGGGTTCACTTAGGAGCTTAAGCAGGGACACTGTGCTGTGTGCGGGCTCTGAGGCTAGCTCATTGGTTCAGACTCTCAATGGCAGTAGGCTGAGTTGAATGCATTCAGACAGGATCCATGAGCCACCACTGCAGTAAATATATTGTCAGGGGACGTAGCTTGAGCTTCACCATTTCTTTATCGATCTCCATTCTTTTCAAGACCTCGTGAACACAACGGCCAGCGACCGGAACAAAGTTACCCTGTTCTATGAGGCGTAGCACCTCATTAGAGTGTGGTTTCTGGTCTCTTGGGGGCCCATAGCTCATAGCTCAGCAATCTCCTACCCTCACTGCATGTAACTGGTGCTAGTTAAAGGATTTATGTCCGATGCTTTACCTTTTGCTGACGATGTGTTCTCTGAAGAGGAGGAAGCGATGAATCTACTAAAAACTGTGGAAAAGAGGGTGATGTTAGTCACTACACATGCCAATAACTACATGAATTATTCCCAAGTACACCTTTCATTCCAGGTGTGAGCTGGGGAGCGATAGTTAATCTTGGCCAGCTTGATGGGATTTAGAATCGCTTTGGACAAGACTGATTCTCTCTCTCTCTCTCTCTCTCTCTCTCTCTCTCTCTCTCTCTTTCTCTCTCTCTCTCTTAGTAGCCATTGCCTTTAGCTCTTCATTCAGTTGCTGGGCCTTATGAGACATCGACATGGGCACACCAACTACTGTTGTCATTGGTAGGTGTCGTTTTTGGGGACCATGATGTTAAAGCTTCACGGTTGTATATTGAAGACACCCTCTCGATGCAGATGTCCCCGTACTCTGACTCTTGGGATCCTCCCACCTCCTCTTGAGTGATGTTCCCTGAGCCTTAGATGCAGGGTTTTGTGAAATGGGAACCTGGGCACAGGAAGTCCACGGTCAGTGACTCTCTACATTTTGACTACTGGTGGATTTCTGTGTTGGTCTCCATCTGCAGCAAAAAGAAGTTTCTTTGATGAGGGGTGAGAGCTACATTTTTCTGTGGTGCAAGGATAGATATTTCTTCCAGAACCATCCACTCTGAGGTAGTAAGCTTAGTCTCAACTGCTTGGTTTAACTAAAATGAATTTGATTGTTACATTTTGAACACTCTTCATTTAAAAAGAAGAAGAGAGAAAAGGAAGGAAGGAAGAAAAAAGAAAAAGAAAAAGAGAGAGAGAGAGAAAGAAAGAAAGAAAGAAAGAAAGAAAGAAAGAAAGAAAGAAAGAAAGAAACATTTTAAAAGTAGAAGGGCTGAGGGAGGGGTGAAAGCCTTCAGAACGGGCCTGTGTTCTGGACTTCCTAGGGATAGGCCAAGCACTTTGGCCGAGATTCAGGTATTGTAGCAATGAACTTGGGTCGAGGGAACAGTCAAGTCATTCTTTCCACTTAAGTGTTTAAAAATACAAACAGACTTTGATGTTAAAGAAGAAAGTGTGTGGACACAGAAAATAAGTACTGCAGTTGTTTCTCCTCGGGTTCCATAACATTTCTTAGCATAAGAAACGGCTTTGCTCCCTGCCATTGTTTAGCAAGGAAAATGGGTATTAGATGTCAATTTAGATCTGGGGAGATAAGTGAAAGTTCAAATGGCCTTTCCAGATAAGGCATTTTCTCCAGTGGGTTTTTTTCCCCCCTTGTAGAAATAAACAAACATCCCATTGCCTTTCATTAGAGTCTCTCTGATCTCAGTGCACTTGTGGTGTGTATATCTGGATCGTGCTGGAAGGTTCTGATTGCTATTAGCAATGAAGACTTAAAGAATACTTTTGCCTCCTACAACTTAATGGATGGCCAGGTTCCAAGTGGAGCCCTTGGGAGGGTAAAGCAACACTGCATTCCCCTGGGGAACTGGGTTCTCTTCTACAGATTCCACTCGCCGATGCGCAGCATGATCTTGGATGAGCAGAGCACTACCTTCCGAGCGGGGTGTGTGTGTGTGTGTGTGTGTGTGTGTGTGTGTGTGTGTGGAGAGAGAGAGAGAGAGAGAGAGAGAGAGAGAACACTCACTCATGCGCTTCCATGTGCATGTGTGTCTGGGCCAGAGGTCAATGTTCAGTGTCCTCTCCAATAGCTTCCACCTTATGTTTTGAGACAGTCTCTCTCCCTGAACCTTGAACTCACTGAGTCACATAAGCTGCATCACACACACACACACACACACACACACACACACACACACGATCCAGGGAGTTTCCTGTCTTTGCATCCTGGAGCTGGGATCACACACCTACACCTGGCTTTTACGTGGGTGATAAGGATCCAAACCCAGGTCCTATGCCTCTGCAGAAAGCAGTTTACTGGCTGGACCATCTTCCCGTCCTCTTTAGGCCTTTAAACGGGAACATGGTGACACCGGAATGGAGATTTTAGAGGGGAAAAGGGAGAGCAGGCCTGAAGAGGGCCCGCCCAAAGTGTTTTGAAGAATGGAAAATTAAACATTGTCCACGTTGACAGTCTACTCTGTCTGAAATTGTCTCAGGTTCAAGCATGCCATCTTTAAAATAATTTTTTTTTTTTTTTTTTGGTTTTTCAAGACAGAGTTTCTCTGTATAAAGTTTCTCTGTATAACCCTGGCTGTCCTGCAACTCACTCTGTAGACCAGGCTGGCCTCGAACTCAGAAATTCGCCTGCCTCTGCCTCCCAAGTGCTGGGATTAAAGTCGTGTACCACCATGCCCGGCAATTTCTTTTATTTTCATTTGCGGGAGTGTTTTGCCTGTGTGAACACACGTGTATCCTGTAAATCTGGTGTACAAGGAGGTCGGAAGCAGGTTTGGATCTCCTGGAGTTGTGGACGGTTACAAAGCACTATGTAAATACTGGGTCTCCCAGAGCAGTCCCTCTGGTCCCTTGGGATGACACAGTAATTTAAGGAGCCTTTCTTTCTTTCTTTGCAAGCCTCCAGCCCCGCCCTCCAGAGGCCCTCCCTGCTCTCAGTCCTGCAGTGCTACCCAGGCCCAGAAGCTTTACCCTGCTTCTAGGTCCTAAGTTTACTGGGCTCCATAGTAGAGACCTGATTGATGAAACCATTGACTGCGCCATTGAATTAAACCATCAGCCCCTCCTGTTCCCTGAAGGTCAGACAGCTGCAAGCTCCAACCCTCTAATCTAGCAGTTGGCCCAACTGGTGGCCAGTCTTCACCCTGAAGCCAAGGAGGGGTTCTCTGGTGAGTCACCTCATTAGCATAACAAAGATGCTCTTCTCCTCCAAACAACCAGGGTTGGGGAGCTCCAAGTCTGAATCTGGCACAGAACATTCGCAGCATGGAGGCCTCCCGCAAGGGCTTTGCTATTCTCACACTTATGTTCTAAGGTTGCAGACCATTGTTTTTTCTATTGCTTTAAAATGGTGGTAACTGTTTCTAATTACTAATGAGATGTGTGTTTATTATAGAAATTTTGAAAACATTAAGAAGTCACCAGGGAAATAAAAATTATATTTACTCAGATAGCTGATAGTAATATTTCACTGGTTTTTTTTTTTCTCTATTAGTGGTATGTCATATATTAATGTACCATGTACTGTTTAAAAAAAAAAAACAAAATTAGAATCAAGCCATAGGCTGTATTTTTTTTTCTGCTTTTGCTAGAATACAAAAGAATACATTACATCTTTCATAACTTTTTTTTTAAAAATGTATTTGTAGAGGGAGCTTGGGTGACCTTTTTGAAGAGTCAGTTCTCTCTGCCCACCTTGCTTCGAGGCAGAGTCCCTCTCCTTTCTGTCACTGTGCCACCTCCAGCAGGCAGCTGGCCTGTGGGCTTTGGCTGGATCACAGGTGTGTCCCACATCTCCATCACCTGTTCCCGGGAGTTCCAAGAGTTGAACTCAGCAGGTCAGGCTTGCATGCAAAATCCTTTCTTTTCTCTCGTTAAGCCATCTCCCTAGCACACATCTTTAATTTTTTAAAAAATCATCATTTTTAAATAGATAACTGGGCACTCTTTTTTTTTTTTTTTCCCGAGACAGGGTTTCTCTGTATCATCCTGGCTGTCCTGGAACTCACTTTGTAGACTAGGCTGGCCTCGAACTCAGAAATCCGTCTGCTTCTGCCTCCCGAGTGCTGGGATTAAAGGCGTGTGCCACCACGCCCGGTTATAATTGGGCATTCTTGCTTTAAAGTATGAGACCTGCGCTGACGGAGTTGTCCACCATGGTGTGTGGCTTAGATCACGGCTGGCTCTGGTGCATCTGAGGGTTTGGGAAGACATACATGTCTCACTGCCCTGGGGATGTACTTTGCTCCCAACCCTTGACTACTCTTCCATTTTCCCTCTCCATAGTTGGCCTTCCAGAAGGTTCTAGAGTTGGGGGTCATACAGTATTTTCTAGATCAACCTATATCACCTGTTAATTTGCTTATTTATGAATGAGAACTCTTTGTGACTTTTTGAGACAGGGTCTCATGTCGCCTAGTCTGAAGCAGAGCTCACTCTTTAGTAGAGGCTGGCCCTCAGCTCTCTACCCTCCTGCCTTCGAGTTTTGAGATGGTCTCTCACCACTCTGGATCTTCTGAAGCTCACTGTGTAGACCAAGAAGGCTTTGAACTCACAGAGACCTACCTGCCTCACAACTTGTGGCAAATGTCACCAGTTGGTTTTCCCCAAGATCCTGCTGTGAAGCTGTGAGTCTGCCATCAGAGGTGGCTGCGATCACTGTTTTCACCCTCCTTGGGACACTAGGCATGACTGTCCCCTTCCTAGGGCACTGAACCACAGAACCACAGAACCTTATTCCTTCACAGACCTGGAGGCCAGCCTGAAACCCAAGTGTCAGCAGGGTCAGGCTTACCTCCTGGCCTCAGACATCCGCTGACTGTGGAGTCCTTTGGCACTTGACTGAATAACTCATTGGTGTCCGACTCCTGTTACCATAGCCCTTCCCCCAGCTGGGTCCTCTCCTCTGGTAAAGACACAGGCCACTGGGCTTAAGATCCACTTTATTCTACTATAACCTCACTTTAATGAGCTAGTTCCCTTTCTCCACAGGTGTACCTTCTAGGCCAGCACCTTAAGGGTTAAATGCCTAAAGCAAAGAGCCTTATGGGAGTTGAAGGGGGAAAAAAAAAGTCAACTTATCAATAAGAACATCCTTATGCCTTATAGCAGGAAACAGAGCCACGGTTGGAACTTTCCACCCCACGCCTCCCCAAATTCCTTTTTCTGTCCTATAAACTCAAATAGCTATGCTTTGGGCATGGTCTGCACTCAGACAGCTCCAAGCCATCTTCAGTTAGCATGCGCTGTGATCAGTGTGTTTGTGTGTTGATGAGCTACAGCAAAACTGCTGGTTATCAGCCCGAGCAGTGGTGGCGCAGGCCTTTAATCCCAGCACTTGGGAGGCAGAGGCTGGTAAATATCTGTGAGTTTGAGGCCAACCTGGTCTACATAGTGAGTTCCAGGACAGCGAGGGCTTAGTGAGATTAACATATTTAATTCCTTATTGCTCATTTGAGAGAGTCTATTTGCTCACCTAAAGGAAGCTTGGTCATTTCCAACTCACCATTACCGGCACCATAAGCTTTGGGATTACCAAAGTAACATAAGCGTCACAACCGCAAATAGCAAGCCACCGTGAAAATTTCTGACTAGTTGGGTGGCTGCTCACTGACTGACCGGTGGGGGCATATACATCATAGATATACTGGACAGAGGGAAGATGCCTGTGTCCCACATGGGATGGGATGCCATGCTCAGGATCTCAGCACACAGCTGGCTGTTATAGCAGACATCACTCATCCCAGCACTCAGGAGGCATGAAGATGCCTGTGAGTTTGAGGCCAGCCTGGTCTGCATAGTAAATTCCAGAACAGCCAGGGGTATGCGGAGAGACCCTGTCTCAAAAAACAAAGCAACAAAACAAAACAAATCCAAAGCATATTTCGGCACACTACTCAGGACAGCATACAGCTTGGCACTTGATTATTTATTTCTAGACTTTAATATTTTCTGACCACCGCTGACTGTAAGTGAAACTACAGAGAGCAGAACTGTTGGTGGAGGGGGCGTGGCAATTGAAATCCCAGCCATTAAACCCCTCTTTGCAAACAGTCAAGTTTGGAGGTTGCAGGTAGACAGGGGTCCAAAGGGTTATTAATCAACCCATCACAACCAGCTTAATTTTTTTTCCCCAAACAGATGGGGAAACGCATCTGGATTTTCTTTCAGTGTTAATTTCCATAATTACTAGAGAGGCTACGATTCTTTGATAGAGAAATTCCTACACGTTTCTAATTCTGTACGTTGTTTATCACTCTTGCCTGAGCCCCATCCAAGTGGTTTGTCTCGATGCATGAAACCATTTGTGCTTTATTTGGGTTGATGAAGAGGTATGGATTTAATGTTCTCTTCTTCATAATTAATGCAAACGACTCAGGAACAAGTCCCTTTTGGCTCTCTCCTACAATCATCTCACAAAGCTGGTCATTTCTCCTTGTCTTCTTGGCAGTGGGCATGGTCTAAGCCCTCTTGGTTTATATCTAGATTTTTGTTCCTCAAACACTGATAGACTTTATTCGGGGTGGGATTCCCACCTGGGACTTCACCCTCTTTGATGATGATGATGGTGATGGTGATGGTGATGAATACAGAGAAAAGAGGGGGTTTAGAAGAAACCTTTGCACACTATCGACTCCTTAGGGCATGAAGGAGATAATGACTTGGTGAGCTGGAGGGTTGGAGGCACAGCCCTTGCTCCTTCCGTACGCAGAGTCTGAGACACTGAGAGACCAGGGAGCCACATCATGTTGAGCTGGCAGTGAGCATGTGAAGAACATGGGGCAACCAAGGCCTCTGTTAGGGATGCCACAGCAGTGCTGGGTGCCATGGTTACAGGGCAGCAGCTTGTTGGCATCCCTGCCTCTGCTTGTGCTCACAGTCTCAGTAGCCAAGCCACCCTTTTCAAATGTAAATGCATCTCTCTCCCTTTGGCCAGGACCCTTCAGGAGGTGGCAGAACATATCCAGAGCCCTGGCTATGGCCTCTAGGTCTTCCAGCCTCTTGCCCAGACTCTGCCTGCTTGCTCTGTTCTCCCCACTTTAGCTCCTGAGCCAGGCCTTTAGGTGCTGGAGCCCCTCTGAATTCCACTCCTACAGAATCAGTTTGAGTTGTTTTTAGGCTTCAGAACCAGGTCCAAGAGGTCCGAGAACTGGCTGTGTCTACTTCCCCATTCTCTAGCTTGTTGGCTTCAGTGTGATATTTTTGTCTTCAGATTTCCTACTCCTGTCTTTATTGGGAGTTTTGAAAGTTAATTTTTCCCTGGGAAGAATTTCTTATTGCTTTGATCTACTTAGACCGGTGTTTTCTGTAAAAGTTTTACCTCCACTTCTGCCAAAAAAAAAAAAAAAAGGATAAATAACTCGGAAAATGTAGGGAACATTCTTTGATTTAAAAAAAAAAAAATGGTTCTGAAACTTGATAAGATTGAACATTTGGTGGCCTCTCGATAGGCAGAGTTTTTACTTTAATCCAGTGTTCTCCCAAGCTGCAAGAGCATCTTTGTAGATAAATATCACGTGTTATTATAACTATAGGAGTCTTGTAAAAGAATGATATTCCATTGGTTGCATGATTTGTGCCTTTCAAAAACAGTTCAGCTTCAGCCTCATGCAGCCCTTGGGAAATGTGACCTATGAAGTATGTGGGAGGTCACCCTTTCTCTTAGGGCTTTCTTGTTGTGAAGAGAGACAGCATAACCAAGGCAGCTCTTATAAAGGAAGACATTTAATTGGGGCTGGCTTACAGTTTGAGCGGTTCAGTCCATTATTTTCATGGTGAGAAGCATGGATGTATGCAGGCAGACATGGGGCTGGTGAAAGAGCTGAGAGTTCCATGTCTTAATCCACAGGGAGCAAGCAAAATTCTGCTGAAGGGACCCTGATATGGCAGCCTCTTGTAAGGCTATGCCAGTGCCTGGCAAACACAGAAGTGGATGCTCAAAGTCAGCTATTGGATGGAACACAGGACCCCCAGTGGAGGAGCTAGAGAAAGTACCCAAGGAGCTGAAGAGGGATGCAACCCTATAGGTGGAACAACAGTATGAACTAACCAGGACCCCCAGAGCTCGTGTCTCTAGCTGCATATGTAGCAGAAGATGGTCTAGTCAGCCATCATTGGGAAGAGAAGCCCCTTGGTCTTGCAAACTTTATATGACCCAGCACAGGGGAATGCCAGGGCCAAGAAGTGGGAGTGGGTGGGTAGGGGAACAGGGGTGGGGGGAGGGTATAGGGAACTTTCGAGATAGCATTTGAAATGTAAATAAGGAAAATATCTAATAAAAAAAAATCCACAGGCAGCAAAAGGAGACTGTGCGCTACACTGGGCGTACACAGGAGACCTCAAAGCCAGCCCCCACAGGGACACACTTCCTCCAAAAAGGCAACACCTCCTGTAGTGCAACCCCACTATGGGCCAAGCATTCAAACACAGGAGTCTATGGGGGCCATTTCTTTCTTTTTTTTTTAAAAGATTTATTTATTATTATATATAAGTACACTGTAGCTGACTTCAGACACACTAGAAGAGGGCTTTAGATCTCATTATGGGTGGTTGTAAGCCACCATGTGGTTGCTGGGATTTGAAATCAGGTCCTTCGGAAGAGCAGTCAGTGCTCTTACCTGCTGAGCCATCTCACCAGCCCAATGGGGGCCATTTCTATTCAAACCACCACACCCTTCTCTGAGCCAAAGGATGGAGAAAGGTGGAGAAAGAAGTAAAAGGACTAAGAAGGCCCAATTGACACATGTGGTGAACAGCCTGGCTTTGTTTACAGAGACTAGGCTTGTCTTCAGTCAAGCAAACCCCAACTTGACCTGTTAGATAGAAGGGAGATGTTCCTTCAAGAGGGGGGGGACAAGAAGGAAGAAGGGAGGAGGAAGAAAGCAAAGTACAAAGAGTTGGTAGGTGATGGGAGGGTGGGTGGGTGGATGAATAGATGGATGGGTGGGTGGATGGATGGGTGGAGGAGTAGATGGATGGATGAGTGGATGATGGGTGGATGGATGAGTGGATGGATAGATGGATGATGGATGGGTGGATGTGTGGATGGGTGGGTGGATGGTGGATAGATGGATGGGTGGATGGATAGATGGATGATGGATGGATGGAGGAGTTGAGGGGTAGATGGATGTCAGGGTTTAGGGATGTTCTAAGGTGGAAGAATACTTGCTTAGCATACTGAAAGACCTTGCATTTGTAGAGTTTGATTCTAAACACTACAACATATGAATAAAGAATAATCTCCTCTGTCCCAATCATTTTTATGTTTGTAAATGGACTGGTATTCTAACTCACCTTGTCAATCCGAGTTAACAGAGTTTCCTTTTCAAATAAATCCTGGATACAGAGCATGTGCTCAGCATGTGGAAGGTCAAAAATACAACCCCAGGGCCATAGAAGAAAAATAGATAGATAGATAGATAGATAGATAGATAGATAGATAGATAGATAAGAGAGGACTGAGACCTATCAATCGGTTTCCTCATAACTAGCTGGATTTATTTTTATCTTTAGTTTGTTAATGACTTGACTTCCATCTGTACTGTAGTTAGAGCAAACTGCCAATTAATTACACTAAGTGTGACCTACATTCTCCCAAGTAGATGAATCTTTCAAATAAGCACTAACTGGGTGTGGGGTAAAACTGTAAAAAGATTTTATAATTACATTCCTTTTAGTAGACGCTATTTTGAATTTGTTTTGCTTTGCTTTGATATCGAATCTTATGTAGCTCAGACTAGCCCTGGATTCACCGTGTAGCCAAGGGTGACCTTGGACTACTGGTTTTCTTGCCTCCATCTCCTGAGTGCTAGGTCACAGGTTCGTAGCCCCAATCCTGGCTTGGTGGGAAGGTTTGAACTCTTTGTGAACTGTCACTGCCCTTTTCCCCCTTGTTTTCCAATGTTTTCACAAAAAACTTTAAAGATCCCCCATGACTCAAACTCTAGAAACAAATGTTACTTATTTACAACCATATTAATACCCAGATTTCCTCTCAGTTGCCTAATTCTTAGAAGTTGAGTTGTTTTCAGGATTGAGGGCATGAGCTCAAAGGGTCCTGAAGAAATTCATAATTTGTTTTTCTGTGTTATTTAAAAACTTGGCAGCTTTTATTTCATGACGCTAGGAAGGTCAGATCAGCTGGTCATGGTGGCAAATGCTTATAAAACATTTAGAAGGTTAAGTCATGAGGGTCACAAGTTCAAGGCCACTGTCTCAAAAACAAACAAACAAAACAACCACTCAAACATATGTGAAAGTAGAGAGGGCTATGAATGGGGATGAAAGGACCTTAAGGGTGGAGAGAGGAGGAAAGTCTAGTGATTGACTACATGTGACATGAAAGCAGAGGGAGGCTTCGGGAAGGAGGGAATCATGAAGAGAAGTGGGCAGAGGATGGGATGGAATAAAACCCAGTATAATGACATACTGTGTATGAGAACGCTCAGTGAAGCTGTGTTAGCCACTCCCCACCGCTGTGAGGAAGTGCCAGCACCAAAAATGGCTTCTGGATGAAAGTATTTATTTTGGCTTACAGTTCCAGGAGTGGTAGTCCATAACAAGGTGAGAGGGGCAGGACATCTTGTGGCTGGATCAGAGCAAGCCTCAAATATAAGCAGGAAGCCAAGAATTAACTGGGAGGGGGTGGGGAAAGGCTATAAACTCTCAAAGCTTGCGTGATGACATACTTCCTCCACTGAAGCTCCACCTCTTAAAGGTTCTGTGACCTCCCAAACAGTGCCCCAAAACAAGTTCCCAAGTACACGAGCCTACTGGGGATGTTGCTCACTCAAGCCAGATGAGCAGCACAGAGAGATCTAGATCATGACAGCACAATAGAGCTGTGTCAACAACTGAGTAATGTCAGTGAAGGGGCTGCTCCTTCTCCTTCACTGCCACCGGGGGCTGACAGAGGCAAACTCACCAGTAGCCGCTGTGGTTCTTGGGATGTGTGGGAAGAGAAAGCCCCCTGGGTGAGCATCAGATGCCTCTTCCTCAGACAGCTGCACTCTTGCAGAATCTCGCTTTGGAGATGGGCAATGCGAAGAGATGTTAGTGACTAGGGTTAACGGAGCCAAATGATAACTCAGGGCAAGAACAGTCAAGCAGGTAATGACTAAGCTTTGTGAAACATTTGTACGAAGCCAAGCATCCTGAGATGGGGTACCACTCCGTAAGCTGTGAGCTTAGAGAAGGAAGGGAAGAGCTAGCCTGCCATATTCTCCCTCCCCCTCACTTGCTTCCCTTCTTTTCACCACGCCCTCCCACCAAGGTAAACTCACTAAAACTATGAACAGGTATACTCCCGAGTGCTCGGTTTGGAGAGATCAGCCACCACACCTGGTTTATATTGGAATCTTGAACCTTAAAATTAGATATAGACCCTTGAGGCGGTGATCAGCACTTGACGGCCAAGCGCTTATGAATGAACTGAGTGTCCTCATAGAAGAAGCCCTCGCGCCCCCTCCCACCACATGAGGATGGAAAGCTGCATCTGCATCAGGCAAACACTGGGTTTTCCAGCATCTTGTTCCTGAGGGTACTAGCTTCCAGAGGACGGAGAGAACACCACACCTCCGTTTGAACGTCCTGAGCGGGCTGAGAGAAACTGGTGCTAAGGGAGTTTGTGCATCACTTACCAAGGGGATGTATTCTGAGGGATGTGTTGATGGACAGCTTTATTGTTCGCCACGATCATAGTGTAAAATTGCACAAGACTGGATGGCCTGAATCCATTGCTTAAGGCAATGGAGAGAAATGGTAGACCTGGGACAGGTGAGGCCACTGCCAGAGTTACACAAGGAGCTGTTTTCCAGTGACCTGGTTTTTTTTAATACGTAGAGTACAGTGAAGACATAGGAAGTAGCATGACTGAACCCAAGATGTGGAAGCTGCTTTGAAGCTGAGTGATAGGTAGAAGATAGAAGGGATTTGAGGGACGTGATAGAAGAATTTTGCATTAAACAAAGTGCTGAGCTTTGGCTCAGCTTGCGTAAGTATGTATAATAAAATGTAGTAAGAAAACAATGATTTACGTTATTTTATGGGTATGGATGTTTTGCCTGCATTGCATGTGTGGGCCTGGTGCCTGTGGAGGCTGGAAGAGGGCCCCCGGAATTGGAGTTACAGAGAGTTTTAAGCTGCCATGTGGGTGCTGGAAATTGATCTGGGTCCTCTGGAAGAGCAGCCAGTGCTCTTATCTGCTGAGCCGTCTCTCCAGCCCTGAAAGCAACAGACGTTTTAATCGAGACATTTAATCTTAGGTATTTAGACAGTTCTCTGTCTGCCTGTATTGAGGGAACACCACAGGTGTACAGGTGATCATTTGATGAACTGACTGGTGTGAAACAGCCAGGTCCTTCCCATCAAGATGGTGGGAGAATGACCCTGAGACATGTTGGAGACCTTAGAGACTGCCACTCCTATCACAGGCCCAGAGGTGCTGTGGAGATGGAACAAGCTGGAAATGAAGAGCAGTGATGGAGGGGCCTGGTGCTTGGTATTCACTGTGCTGTGTGGCACCTTGAGGTGCTGTTCCCTGTATCCCAGGACAGAATGCCCTGTCCACCCTAGGTTCAGGTCCATTGCCTCCACTTGCGCTAGTGGCTGCCATTCTGGAAGGCAGTGAGTAAACCTCAGCAACATCTGGGTCAACATCTGGGCCATCTTCCTGGGCACAAAGAACACAAGAACCAAAGGCATGTTGTGTTTCCCACCCACATTTGAAAGAGTGAAATATCCGGGACCTTATGCAGGGGCCCCAGGCTAGAGACTGCCCCCATGGACAGGGAACCGTAGGATTCCTTGCCACTGCAGACTAGTGGGGTGGAAATTCTGCATATTTTCTCATTGTTCATTGCCTCTTGGGTACACAAACAGCACACGTCCTTAAATGACTTAATTTCCGTTCATCTATCCCAGACACAAGGTTAATGAAGTCACCAGTAAAAAAAGTGACATAAGCAAATGGGATCTCTTTTTTGTTCTTTACTTTCTACAACAGTCTACCTACGTAAGTAGGTAGATCGGCTGAAAATGGGAGTGACCAATAGGGATGGCAAAGGGCATGATGTCATGACCACTAAGCTCCTTCTCTGCAGGTGAGCAAGTGGATCTTTTAGCTTTGATTACTGTAGTGCACTCCACAAGAAGGGAAGAGTAGAGAAACGAATACCGATCGGAGAATTCGTGTGTTTAAAGTAGTTCACAGTTTACATTTTTACTGCAAAGACAAAGGACAACGCTTGGATTTCAAACTCAGAGTCTGAGTCAAGGGGACTGCAGAGATGGTCTGTTCTTCTTGGGGGTATTCCTGTGATGTCACCAACCACTGTTTTCATCTGGCAGGCCACCCCACATGCACCCACAAGAGGATTGCAACCCTGAGAGGGTTACAGGTGGAAAGAGTGGGGTTTGAACTCCTAGACTCCTGACTTCAGCCATGCCTAGAGCCCCGCAGAGAATCTCGGGAAATGTTACTGCCTCTAGGAAGATGGTGAGGAGGTTGTTGTGTAGCAGTTTCCTACTGGATAGACTTTGTTAAGACCTAGGATATGAAGGGAAAGTGAAGCAGAGGATGTTTATAAGGAGGTGAAGCAGCAGAGTGTTTGTTCTAGGGGAGTCTGACCCACTATCCTGCAAGGAAATTAGTTAAGACAGGAAGTAAGCAACTCAATATAGATAGCTTCAGGAAGTCACTGAAACTGACTGGATTCAATAGGACTGTCTCTTCCTGAGAGTATATAACCAGTAAAGAGTGCCGACAGTCACTGTCAGACCTGCTGAGCAGCTTCATAAAGGCTTAGAAGGAGCAGCCTAGAAGAAACAGAGTAGCCAAAAGCCATCAGCTGAATTGCCTAGAAGAGGCTCAGACCAACTGAGCCGCAAGGAAAAGATATCCTCCAACTGTTAAGTGACCTGACAGCTTTTGTGGGCTGTCACCTGTGCTGGCGTGGTTTTGGTAATGCAGCTGTCTATAAGTCATTTCTGCTCTTTGTTGTAATCCCTCACTAATACTGTAAGTAACCTTAATGAAACTTAGTGGTTCACCAAGCTGGGCTTTGGTGGTGTCTGTCATAGGCTCCCAATCTGGGGTGAGCAGATGTTTGTTCCTGTTTCCCTAGGAACGGTAACACAACAGAGGCAGAACTTGATTTGGGTACCAATGGCCTCTCGATCTCTTTTTGTCCCCCTTGATGCCTGCTGGGGCACACATCAAATGGGCTGTGTAAGGCTTTGATGCAGCTATACTAGAACACATAGGCATTTCCCTGGCAGACTTCTGTTCAAGAACAGTTTGGCAGTCAGCACAGTACTGAATTACTGGAAGTTTGCTCCTCTGACAGTGCGAGAGGAAAATGAGAATATGAACTTTCACCTAGCAATTGTATAGAGCCTTCCTTTGGCACTGGGATCTCTGAAGAACAAAAGGGCTTCATTGTTTTCCACATGTTCTGTAGGAAGCATCCTGTATGTTACTCTGTGCACAACCCCACAATTGTCTAACACTCTGCCCTTGGATTTTGTTAACACTGATGCCATAGTTGGTCCCTTGGTAGTGTCCAGCATCATCTTCTTTGCTCTGTTCTGAAAACTGAGGAAACATTCTCTGGCTTCCATTTCCTGAAAGCTGTCTGTCTGCCCCGAGGGGAAGCCACACCAATGGTGGCCCCACAGACATGGGCATTGCTTCTCATCTCGATGGGCAAGGTGTCTACAACCACTGAAATTGTTCCCAGTCCACTTGCTCATCTCCAACCTTTTCCAGCTTAGAGATCATTGCTGATTGCTGAAGAATTGAGCAAAATTGCGAATTTTCCTTTTGATAAACTTCCCACTTTATTTTTCATTTAGCTTCAACTGTTTGGTAATGGTCATTTCCTTTTAAATAAGAAAAATCTATTTTGGCAGCAGGGCATCCCCCACCCCAACTCCTTTCTGGTTTTTGTTTTGTTTTGCTTTGTTTTTACATTTTCACTGGCATGGTAGACCTCTGGTAGCCCCTCCAGTCCACTGTGAACTTTTTTTTCCTGCCCTTAGTGGGATATGCCACTGAGGATCTATCTACAAAGGTTCTGAATGGAAGTGAGAGAGAAGAAAAGAGTGATTCTGGCAGGAAAAGGGACTTTTGAGTGGAAATAGGATGGAAGAAATTAAGATCGTCTTGCTTATATGGAACTATAAAAAAAAAAAAAGCATCAAATCTGCTATTTTTCACCCCCCCGTGAAAGCCTTAAAGATGATCGGGAACACCTTGTAGGCCTGAGTCTCCTCAGGATCGATAGCTAAGTGCCAGCCACAGTGAGAGAGAGGCCAGGGCTTGCCATTGCTTTTATTGTTGGCTTCCTGTGGTGTGGCTGCCTGGGAAGGCTCACTCATTATCTGTAATGATACAGGGGACACTGGGGTCTGCCTCTGGGGTCCTTGGTCTCATTAATAAAAGAATTTAAGAATGGATGCAAAGGGAAATGCAAGGGCAATTTTATTACAGTATTCAAGAAACACCACAGAGCAGGCAAGCTAAAAAAAAAAAACCCAGCGGCTGCCCAGAAGAGGAGAGGGGAGAAAAGAAGAGAAAGATAGATGTGGCCATTTAAGCTGACTTTGGAGAGGTGGGACCAGACACATGGCAGGGAAGGAGGGAAGCTTTAGAGAAAGAATAAGGAAACCCAAAATGTTGGTGGGAAAGGTCAAAGTGTTAAGGAAAGGATGCTTAGAAAAGAGAAGGAAAGGAATCGTCAGTTCTGAGTAATTTAGAAAAGTGGGCAGACTCATGACGTTACATGGATGTGGTCCAAACCCTTTGCCCTAGAAGCAGGATTCTGGGAAGGAAAAGCACCGTAACTCACCAAATGGTAAATGACTCTGCCTAGTCTTTATTATGGCTTAAACCTTCCCAGGGTTTGGTCACTTAGCTGAAGTAACTGAACCAGCCCAGCTGGAATGTTAGGTCCCCACCCAGGCCTGACACTTTATTCTTGTGATTGAGAGTTTTTATTCTAACAGTTCTTAGCTGCAACCAGATGAATGGCAGAGAGCAAGAACCATGAGGGGCTGCTGTCCCACCAAAGGGACTATTATCATTTTTAATGCTTAAAAGTTGTACTTGGGGGCTGGAGAGATGGCTCAGCGGTTAAGAGCGCCGACTGCTCTTCCAAAGGTTGTGAGTTCAAATCCCAGCAACCACATGATGAATCATAACCATTCGAAATGAGATGCCCTCTTCTGGGATGTCTGAAGTCAGCTACAGTGCACTTACATATAATAAGTAAATAAATCTTTTTTAAAAATGTTGTACTTGGTTCATATTTTTTCTTAACTTATCAAACTCGTTATTCAGCTAATGAACCAAATTATTTTTACATAAAATGTGATCACTGATTCATTTTTACTCATTGTAAAATGTGATCACTTACTTACTCTTTAAACATTAAAAAAAAGGTAGAATTTTGGGTTATTTTTATGTATATGGGTGTTTTGTTTGCATTTGTATGTATGTGTACCACATGCATGCCTTGTGTTCAAGGAAGTCAGAAGAGGGCATTGGGTCTTATGGCACTGAAGTTACCGATGGTTGTGAGCCACCATGAAGGTGCTGAGAATTGAAGTTGGACCCTCTGCAAGAGTAACAAATGCTCTTAACTGCTTAGCCATCTCTCTCCAGTCCCAAATTTCCTCCAAACATTTAAAGTGCATTTAAATTTTGAGCATTTACAGCCGGGCCTGGTGGCGCAGGCCTTTAATCCCAGCACTCGGGAGGCAGAGGCAGGTGGATTTCTGAGTTCGAGGCCAGCCTGGTCTACCAAGTGAGTTCCAGGACAGCCAGGGCTACAGAGAAACCCTGTCTCGAAAAACCAAAAAAAAAAAAAAAAAAAAAAAAAAAAATTTTGAGCATTTACGTCTTAAAACATTTAATTTATATGCAAGTGCATGTATGTGAGAGAGAGAAGAGAGAAAAATAGGGACTCTGTGTATTTGTGAGTGTGTGTAAGAGTATGTGTGTGAGTGTGTGTGTGTAAGAGTATGTGTGTGAGTGTGTGTGTAAGAGTATGTGTGTGAGTGGGTGTGTGTATGTGAGTGTATGTGTGTGTGAATATATGTGAGAGTGAGTGTATGTGTGTGTATGTGCGTTGTAGGAGTGTTTGTGTTTGTGTATGAGAGTGTGTGTGAGTATGTGAGAGTATGTGTGGGTGAGAGAATGTGTGTGTGCTTGTGTGTGTTGGGGCATGTGTGCAAGACAATAGAGGACATCTTGCAGAGTCAGTTCTCTTCTACCACCTGGTTCTCTAGGTGGAATTCAGGTTGTCAGTCTTGAGGGTAAGTACCTCTCCCTGATAGGCTGTATCAAGATGCCTGCACATGCTAAAACATTCAAATCATCTGGAATGCACTTGCCCATCCTGACAGAAAGCAAATACCCAAGACAGAACCCATTAAACTCTCTAGACATTAAGTGTAGGCAGCCATGGCAACATTCATTCCTAACAACTCTCAGATACATCTTCTAGCTTACAACAGAAAGACCATCGTGACAGGTTGTTATGTGTGTCATGTTGTACGTGCACATGAGTGTGAGGTTGTGTGTGCCCTTGCTTTAGCATGGGGAGGCTAACGTGTGCCAGCTGCCTTCCTCTATCATCTGCTTGGAGAAGGTTCTCGCTGAGCCTGAATGAGTTGTGGTTGTGTTTTATCTTGTTTTCCTCAGTGTTGTTTGTTTAGACTTTGCCAGCTGCTAACTCCTGACATCTGCCACAGTCTCCCCAGATGTCGGCATTCCAGGCAAGCACAGACTTTGCCCAGTGTTTTACGATAGGTGCTGGGGATTCATACTAGCTCCTTATAATTGCAGAACAAGAGCCATTGACCCAGCCCCATGGCAGGTTCTCTTGATCTCGCTAAATGTTAAATGGCAATCTCTCGGGGTGATCATGTGCTTAGCGCTAAAGCAATGCACACAAGCTGTGGGTTCCATTTTGAGTCCTGCTATCTTCTTTATCTTCCCAGGCATGATTACCCTATTGCAGGAGCAGACTGCAGCTCTGGCCTTGGCAGCTGGAGTCTTTGGCCTTCTGCTGAGTACATTTTCTGGGCATTCAAAGCCTATAGCACCCACTTGGATCCAATACTTTCTGCTGCCTCGGTGAGCTCCACTCCCCTGTTATTCCTCTTGGAGATATAGCCTCTCTCTGTGGTCTCACTGGTGACGTGGCACTGAAGCCCACATTCCTCTCATGCCTCTGCCACAAGCTGCTGTCATCCTGATGACAAGGGTGGAACCGATGGACATGCCCTAGGCATTGAAGGATAATGGTCCAGAGCCTGGCCTGAGAGAGAATGTGGTTTCAGGCTACGCATGTAATGAAGGCAGAAAAGGTAATGCTTTTATCCAGAGTACCTGTGTGTTGCTCACCCATTTTAAGAACTAAATTACTGTTTTTTGCACTTAAATTACTACCTGGTGGCTTTAAGTATGAGGACTCTTCAATGTGTTCTCAACTCAAAGCCAGGTGTTTCTCATATGACTTTATTGGGATGAAATTCTGGGAATTAACTTTAATTGTACACTTGGGAATTATTGTTAATACTGATAACGGATGTGAAGCAACTCTTCTCCGTGGCTGTGGAAATAAACCCGTGGAGATGCAGTCCAAGCTCGCCAACAGATGTTGTTTAAGTTAGAAGGAAAAGAGAAGAATAATTAGTTAAGTAATTAATTAATTGGAAGGAAAGGGAGCCAAAGAAAAGGCTGCACCCACTGCAGGAGATTAAGGGACAGCTGAGCAGAGGAAGGGCCCCTTCCAGGGAGCTGGAATGGCATCTGGCCATTTCCCTTAGTCATGAGGATGGTAGTGTCTTTGTCATGGGTGGAAGGGATTTTTCCCCTGTAAGATTCAGAAGCCAGTTTGTCTTTGGTGGCACCTGGCATTATCTTTTGCCTAGTGGGTCTTTCCTCTTATGATCAAGGTTAAACCAGGGACAGACTTTATACATTGTTGACAGGAGGAGATAGAAACGCTCAGAGTAACAAGCCTTAGTGCCTTACGGCAGAGTAGGGAATATGGAGACCTTGACATGTCTTCTCCCATGAGAGTCTCTCAGTGCCGTAGTAACAGTTTGTGGCTTTACACTCCATTGGTTGAAGTAATTAAAGGCCTTGAACAAATAATAACAAAATGTTGTAGGCGAAGATCAGAGATGAGACGCACTCATGAGGGTCTTCACATTTCTTATGTTCCAGAGCAATGATACTGGTCAGGGTCCCATGAGGAGTGACTGGGGTGGAGGCACCTTATTAACACAGGGTGAAAGGGACTCCCAAGTGTGGAAGTCTGCGAGTGAACTGAGAAAGACAGACAAAAGATGTAGATTGGGCATCTGACAAGATCCCAGCATCTTGTGTCCTAGAAAGGCACACTTTGCCCCATGTACATGTGGTTAATAAAAGAGATGGATTATTAATCGACTGAACGGCTGAAGATGGGACTGGACTGTTGTGCTGGGAAAGGCGTATTCTGAGAAGCACTGAACCAGGAGACCCAGGACCCTTCATAGGCCATTTACCCAGCACTCTCCCCCAACATTTGTATATTGCTGGCTGTTGGTTGTGTGTAGCCCAGGCAGGGAAGGGTTTCCTGTCTTTTTCTGCCAATTGGCTGCCTTCACTTGTTAATCTTGATGCTCTGCCCAGTCTCTACTCACCTTCATGCCACAATTCTACCCTGACAGTTGTGGTCCTAAGACTCTTTGAGGGCAGCAGAAGGGTCGATGAGCATCATAGGACTTCTCCCATTCCATTGAGTGGCATGGTATGGTCGTTGCCAGTAAAATTCTCTCCCTGCTTTATCTGTTGGTTGAAGAGGTTTTTGGTCTCCTGTAGCAAGTGACTAGATTCCCTGCATCATAAGGAGTTTAGCTTGAAGTGGACTCTTATCACACACACAATACAAAGCCTATAAATTCAGTTCCCAGGACCTACACAGTGGAAGGAGAAAACTCGCTCCCATACATTGTCTTCTGATGCCCCACTTGCATGCCATGGCACACACATCCCTCCCCAGCAAAAAAATAAACAAATAAATCTGAACAATATATTCTTTTAGATAAATGATCACAGCAATAGTTAGTAACTAATGCCCCCCCCACCTCCCATAGAGCAAGAGCCAGGAAGGCCACCGCCATGCTTGTCCCTGGGAGCTATACGTGTATAACTTGCTCGTAGGACTATGATCCCTTGCACTATTTAAAACAAACAGTCAAACCAGCTGAGAGCTATGTGTTGAAAATGTAGTAAAACACAAAAGGGCAGTTTTTAAAAGGAATCCAATACTGAAAAGATAGAGCAGAAGATAGTTTGATGTGGTAGCCACTGGAACTACAAGATAAAGTACGGTTGTAACGGCTGGCAGATGTGTAGAGATAACTTTGTATTGTAGCTCCTGGATTATTGTACCTGTCATGTCTATAAGCCATATGTGGGGTCAGTGGGGTGGCCTGTTGGCCCTGAGCCGTCCATCATCTCTTTGGCTTTGTTTTCTTCTTCTTTTTTTTAAAGATTTATTTTAGCAGTATTTATTGTATATGTGTGAGTGTTTGGCCTGCGTGCATGTGTAGCTCTCTAGTGCCAGAAAAAGTTGGAGCAGGGCACTGGATCCCCTGGAACTGGAGTTAATGGAAGCTTATGGTCTGCCGCCATGTTAATGCTGGGAAGTGAATCCTGGTCCTCTAGAAGAGCAGCCAGCGCTCCTAACTGCTGAGCCATCTCTCCAGCCCACACAGTCTTTGTAAAGTCTCGTCTGGAGCCATCTGTTTGTTCTGTTTGTTATTACCAATCATTTATTCGTTGGTTGCACTTCCCTTCTGGGTGTTTAAGAACACGCAGGTGGCCAGAATCAAGCATTTCTTCTCTCTAGCTGAAGTCAGTTGAGTCTCCTTACTGCAACAAGGCCACATGTTGGCTGGCTTGTCAGTCCTTATTATATTCTTATTGTCTTAAGGAGCCAAGTATGATCATTAAACATCCAGAAGGACAGTTACAGCAGGACTGACTGAAGTACAAAATTGTGACTTAAAATTCAGCTGTTGTATAACACTCAGTGCTTGGCAGAGACAGATTTTTAAAATAAATCTCGGCTCTGTTAAGATTCAGTTTCCCAGCTAGAAACTCAGACTCCATAAAGTTTCTTTTCTTTATATTTTCATTTTCACTTCTGTGTATATGTGTGCATCTCTCTGTGTGTATGCGTATAGGTGCATAAGGACAGAAGCAGATGTCTGATTCCCCTCATGCTGGAGTTACAGAAGGCTGTGAGCTGCCCAGCATAGCTCCTGGACACTGAACTCAGGTCCTTTGGGAAAGCAGCAAGTGGTTTTAACCACTGAGCCACCTCTCCTGGTCCTAGAAATAATATCTCTATAAAACATAAAATTGTTACACATTTAGAAAGTTCTCACAAATCTATACTGTTGAGTTTTAGCTTTCTGTGAACTTTTTGTTGTGTTAACTTTTTGGTTTTGTCTATTTTTACTTTGCATTTATTTTTAGTACAACATCTACATACAAAATCCCCTTTCATTTAAAATAATTCCTTTTTTCTCTAACTTTTTTTATCAGAAATACATTTTTACATATAAGCTTTCGAAGCTCCTTTATTTATTGGTGGTTCCTTTTGATTTGTAAAAGAAAACATTTTATTCTTAATAAAACAATATTTGAGTGATATCATCAGAAACCCTACCCTCAATGATGACAAAAGACTATTTTTCTAATCAACACATTTTTAACAGTTTGTTAAAAATGTAAAGATTTAGGTGTTCCATGAAGTGTCTAGCTTCTGCTTTTTATTTGAATTGACTTTTTCCTTGGACTCAGAAGACATTCAAAGCAGGACACTGTTTGTTCTTCTCTGTCTTCATTCCCTGGCTCTTTCCTTTTCTTTGAGTTGAGTCTGACCATTGCAGAGAAACATATTCACTACTTAAAAGAAAGCCTTAAAAAGTACAGACATTGAGCTGGAGAGATGGCTCAGTGGCTAAGAGCACTGACTGCTCTTCCAGAGGTCCTGAGTTCAATTCCCAGCAAACACATGGTGGCTCACAACCATGTAATGAGAGCTGATGCCCAGTTCTAGTGTGTCTGAAGACAGGTACAGTGTACTCACAATAAACAATAAATAATAAATAAAACTTTTAAAAAAAAGGTACAGACATCAGCTAGTGTCCAAATAGTCACACTAGGAACTGAAAGGACTTTGGACTAACCTAGCAGTTTTAGCTTAAATAACTTATAAGTCACTTTGGTACTGTGTAACCCTGTGAAAACACACACCCACTGACAGCATACATTTGCAGAGTGTATGAGGGTCGATTGTTTTTAATTACTGAACATTTTTGATAACCTTTGTCAGTTTTAAGATACACTGTTGATCAGATCATTGTTCCATCGGATTCAACAGTCCTTCATCCAAAGCTCTGTCCTTTCAAAGCCATGACACTTTCTATGAATAAAGTAGAAGACTGGCTCAGCTTATGAGTGCAGAGCCTGTCATGATTATTGATAAGGCTTTCTATAGGCCAGACGTGCACCAACAGCTTGCTTCATAAGTCATTTGTTTTTAAGTCTAAATTGGACAAGATAAGAACCTTGTAAAACCTGTTTGTTGAAGGAGGAGAACTCAGGTAGAATGGTTAGGCAATAGTGTCTATATCTTAGTGGTGCAGGCCTTAATAAAAACCTTGTGTTTAAGCCGGGCCTGGTGGCGCAGGCCTTTAATCCCAGCACTCGGGAGGCAGAGGCAGGCGGATTTCTGAGTTCGAGGCCAGCCTGGTCTACCAAGTGAGTTCCAGGACAGCCAGAGCTATACAGAGAAACCCTGTCTCGAAAAACCAAAAAAAAAAAAAACTTGTGTTTAACCTGTACTAAAAATATTCCTGATCAGGTGGTGGTGGTACACACTGTTAATCCCAGCACTCAGGAGGTAGAGCCAGGTGGATCTACATGAGGCTGAGGCCAGCCTGGTCTACAGCGTGAGTTCCAGGACAGCCAGGGCTAGATGAAGAAACTCTTAGGAAAAAAAAAAAGAATATTTCTTAGCAGTTCATCTAATAAAATGATTTTAATATGCATTAGCTAGTGGCCTTTAAATTAACACAAAGCTTTTTTATCTACTATTATTATTCTGTAGCTTATGACTGTTATGAAATTGAATCAAACTTTATTTTTAGAACTATATTAAAAAGGAATTGTTATAAAAAATCTATATATCCAATGTTATATTTCATACTTTCATGATTCTGATGAGTCATAAATATATACAAGTAATCATATATAATCATAATATAAACAAGTAACATTTTAAAGTTTTATGAAACATTTCATAGATTAAAAATAGCATTTTAATGTGATTTAAGAAATTAAAGATGCTGGGTAGATGGTGGCACACATCTTTCATCCCAGCACTTGGGAAACAGAGGCAGGAGGATTTCCGTGTGAGACCAGTCTGGTCTACATAGAGAGTTCCAGGATGCCAGGAGAGGACCTGTCTCAAAAAGAAAAGAAAAAGGAAAGGAAGAAAGAAAAGAAAAGAAAAGAAAAGAAAAAGGAAAAGGAAAAGGAAAAGGAAAAGGAAAAGGAAAAGGAAAAGGAAAAGGAAAAGGAAAGGAAAGGAAAAGAAAAGGAAGGTATATAAACAGCTACATGAAAACATGAATACATGCCACAGTTACATCAAGTTAAACATTTTATCCCGTCTTTGGAGGGGCAGAATGAATTCTTGGGGACCTAGAAGGCTGCCCTTTGCATTCTGTACAACAGCCTGTCTCCTAAGGTCCCATCGGTCCTGGGAGCAGGACATGTCAGGCAAGGGTCCCTTCTTTCAGATCTAGGCTGAACGCCCAGAAGCTGCACCAACAGAGTCTGTGGAAAGTACTTCCTACGTTTCTTATAGTGCTTGGTGCTAACGTGGTTATTTTGACTAGTGAATCTTAGGAATAGTTTTGAATAGAAAATGAGCAGTTGTCTTCAAATGAGGAAAAACTTTTACCTATTTGGGAGGACAGCAGGAAGGCAAGAGCCAGTAGGATCATGGGAGCAGAGAATTTGAGAATTTGAGGTTTTGGAAGTCTCCATAAAACAAGAGAAAACCAAGGAGACAGGGTTAAGCATGGCCCATTAGGTGTCTGTGATGTTTGGGGTGGGACTTCTTTTTAATTAACCCCAGTTATCTGAATGGCTGTCCTTGTAAGCCTTTTCATATAAGCTCACAAGCTGAAGTTAATGTCTAGGAGTTACTGGTGAATGGGAATGGATCCTCAGAGACCTTTCCTAGCTTCTCCACAAATCGTTGATAGTCTGTGGTGGAAAAATGGGTGTGGACTTTATTTGTCCCCAAGGGTCCAAGTAGTTCCCTTAAAAATGTGGCGAGCATAGGGGTGAATGGCTGATAGGAGACTTCACACCTTGAGTACCCCACAAGCTGGGTTCTACCCGTCCCATCTTTCTCCCCGTGGTATTGCCCCTCATGCTGTGATAGCCATGAAGGTCCGAACATAACGTACTTGGGGCTATTTCCCTTGGTTCCTTCCATCTTAGTGGTCTTGTCATTGCTGTGATAAAGCCCACTGTCAAGAGCAGAGAGATACAGTCTGTCATGGGAGCAGGAAAGGGGTGCATGTGGCAGGACGGGCTGCTCACACTGCATATATACTCAGAATGCAGAAAAAAATAGTACCTTTTTTTTTTTTTTTTTATTCTCGGGCAACCCTTTTCCAATTCTGTGATGTGTTGAGAAGCATCCTTGTTATCTACCTCTAGTCCCAGAGGAGAGCTGATGATTTAGCTCTTTCCCATCGTTCCAACCTGGGCATCCCTGGGGGAGTCTCGAAGGTAGCCACAGGAGAGTCAGAACCCCCAGTTTACCTCCTAAATTTCAATACTGCTCACATTCACATTCTGTTCTCAGTCTCTGTCTGTCTTTCTGTCTGTCTGTCTGTCTGTGTCTGCCACTACTCCTGGGACACTACTAGAATAAAACCACTCTCCTTTGAAGTTCTTTAAGGAGAAGGAGGAAGAGAAAGAAAACAACAACAACAACAACAACAACAACAACAACAACAACCTTGAGCCATTAGGCTGCTAGATTGAGAAAAAGAGGCCCGATCATATGAACATTTAGTTTTTCTTTTAAATCTCCATGTAGGGTCAAAGCAAAGGGTGGAAATTTTTCCTTTTGGGTCTCATGCGAAGGGGTGCCCTGCTGTCTGGGGAGTTGTCTTCATATCCTTGGTGCTAGCACTACCCACAGAAATGGCTAGAAGGATTTGAGAGCAGTTAGAGTATGGCAGAGCAGGAGTGAAGCGAATGAGTCACAGTGGGCAATAAAGTTACTTAGAGTCATCTGGCTGGAAGTATGAGAAGCCAGCAGAAACTCTGGGTACCAGATTCTCTGTCTGCAGGGCTCTGCCTGGAGCCTACAGGCTGTGTGAGAGGAAGAAATGAAGAAAAGGAGCTGGGCAGTGGTGGCGCACGCCTTTAATCCCAACATTCGGGAGGCAGAGGCAGGCGGATTTCTGAGTTCAAGGCCAGCCTGGTCTACAGAGTGAGTTCCAGGACAGTCAGGACTACACAGAGAAACCCTGTCTTGAAAAACAAAACAAAACAAAACAAAAACAAAAACAAAAAAGTCTTATTTATTTTGTACTGTGTTTTGATCTTTTTTTTTTTTTTCAGATTATTTCCAGGTGTGTGTGTGTGTGTGTGTGTGTGTGTGTGTGTGTGTGTGTTTTGACATGGGGTCTGTCTACATAGTCCTAACCTGGAACTTACTATGTAGACCAGGCTGGCCTTGAACTCACAGACATCCACCTAATTCTCCCTCTCACGCGCTGGGATTAAAGGCGTGAACCAACATGCCTAGGGGTAATTAGTATTTTGGTACACAGCATCTTGGTTTCACCCACCTTTGTTAGTGTGAGACGTGAAGCCTCACTGTAATCTATACTGGCCTTGAATCCTTCATACTCCTCCTGCCTCAGCCTCCTAAGTCTAAAATGACAGGAATGTGCCACTGATGCATACCTGCTTTACCTAGTCATGGATTATACACCAAACGACTTTCTGTTCCAAATTATAGATGAAATCATCTAAAAATATTTTACTGTTTTCCACTTTAATTCATATGCTTTGTTCACTTGTCTTTCATCTTTTAATAGCAGATTGAATTTCTTGAAAAAATAATTTAACTTTCATTTTTAAAGACATTAAAGGCAGCTGTGTAATCTAAACTGACCATAACTGACCATCCTGGAATCATAAGTGTGTCACCTGGCCTGAATTTTTTTTTTTAAGACAGGGTCTCACACAGCCCAGGCTAAGCCTTGAACTTGCCAAGTAGCCAGGGATAGCCTTGAATTTCTATTCCTCCTCCTCCCGTTTCCCTATTACTAGGATTACACATGTGGTCCATCACAACCAGTTTTGTTGTGTAGAAATGTTTTTGTTATTTTTCATTTTTATTCTCTTGTTACATGTATGGGTATTTCTCCTGCACCATGTACCGTGTATGTGCCTGGTGCTTCTGGAGGCCAGAACAGGGTATTAGATCTCATCTATAACTGGAGTTATAGGTGTTTGTGAGCCACCTTGTGATTGCTGGGTATTGAACCCAGGTCCTCCAGAAGAGCAGTCAATGCTCTTGACCACTGATCCATCTCTCCAGCCTACTCAGGTGTATGTGTGTGTGTCAGGGTGCCCACACCACAGAGACTAGAAGAAGGCATCAGCTGCTCTAGAGCTGGGATTATAGGTGTTTGTGAGCTGCCTGACATGGGTGCTGGTGACTGTACTCAGAACCTTTGCAAGCTGGGTACGTGTGGGGTAAGGGCTTGTGGGGTTGGACCAGGGGCTTTGTACTTGCTATGCAAAACTTCGGCCACCTGAACTAAGACTCTGGCCATCTAAGTAATTATTTTTTCTTAATTATATTTACTTCAGTGTGTGTGTGTGTGTATGTGAGAGAGGGGGGGGTAGGATGAGGGGAAGGGGGAGAGGGAGAGGGAGAGGGGAGAAGAGGGAGGGAGGGAGGGAGGGAGGGAGAGAGAGAGCACATAGAGGTCAGAGGACAACTTCTTTTAGGATGATCCTTCCACCATGTGGGTCCTGGGAATCATGGCTCGGCAGCCAGCACATTTATCCACTGAGTCATCTCACAAGTCCTAAAACAATTTTTTAAATGGTAAATTGCAATCTAGTGACCAAGGTTGATTAGTGGCGTGGTGACTTTTTAAAGGAAATGCCAATCTGTGCAGTGCCCCTGTCGCCCCTTGAGCTGTGAGCATCGCATCAGCGTGGCCCCTGTGCAGCTGCTGCTCACATTGATGCTGCACACACGGGGGTTGGGGGTGGGGAGTTTAAATTGCCATCTGATTCAACCTGTGTCGCTTAGTCATGCCCCCAGCCCAAGTTCTCCTTGTTAACAGTCAGTAGACTAGCCTTGTTTGAGGGAGACCTCTCAATAATTGAATTCACCCGACCACCTTTGAAAAGTTTCCTAATTCTGAGCGTGTTCACTTTACTAATGGCGTCATAGGAGAGTGCCACAGCTGTGACGACTTTACGACCGACTGAGCACAGAAGCCTAGGAAGCATCAAGTAAAAATGTCTTTCCTTCATAAGCCTGAGCTGTAAATATTTGATTAATAATATCCACAAACTCCAAAGGTCTATAAACTTGGCATCAGATCAGCAGTTCCTTTTTACTACTATCGAGCTTCTTTGCTTTGTTTTAATTACAAAGAAGCTCTATCCTGATAATTACGGCCAGAATTAGAAAGGGAGGCTCTTACGAAAACACAGTTTCTCCTTTTCCATTTGGTCTTTTTACTCAAAGGCTTTGACAGAATAAAAGATCCTAGGATGAAAAGAGAAAGAGAACTCGACAGCGTTTCTCTGCTGCAGCCAAGGGTGAGGCCGGCTCCTAGATTCTGTAAGTCAGCTTCCCAAGGCAAGGCACAAAAGCCAGGAGGTTCACCTCTGAGTCAAGAGTGAACTCTCCGCATTCCCGACATTCCCGAGCATTTTATACAAGGTCCTCAAGCTTGTCCCTGAGACCCTCAATTGCAAACTTCTTAAGCCTAAGAAAACAGACCTAGCCTCAAGGAAGTTAAGTCCCAAGGCAGGCTTTGCGTGTGGATGGAAGAGACCTTTAATTCCAAGTGAAATCCCTCAAGAGTAGTTGGACAGAGCACACAAGTTTTCTGGGGCATCAGATGGCATGAGATGAACCAGAAGTCTCTTTAGCGTGGGCAGCTTGGTAAAGGTCCATCTGGGCCAGGGGTAATGGATATTTCCAGTAAGACTAACACTTAGGAGGCTGAGGTAGGACTGCTGTGAATTCACAAACATCAGGAGCTATGGAATGAGACCCTGTCTTAAACAAACAAAACCACCAATATACTAAATAAACTCTGATAAAACTGTGACGTCTTTTTCTATCAGGGATGATGATCTTGAATGCTTGGGGGCATTTTTTTTCTTTCTGGGAAATAGGTCATCTCTGCCAGCTACCCTTCTCAAAGCATTTACCTGCTGTTGGAGTGAGTCCCGGACGTGGCTGGATCGGAATGCTCATCATTTGGGGAGAGTACCAATGCATTAGAGCCAGAAGCCACCACAAGCTTTAGAAGTCAACGGGAGCTTTACCGAGGAACGCAGGGTGTGCTCGGCTTCCTAGTTTAGGCAGCGTCATTGGCAAGGGGCTCTCAAGACATGAGAGCACACATAGTTGCTCTTCCTTGTACCCACCTGCCTCCACCAATTAGAAATTTTTTACTTATCCCAAGTCACAAATTAGATTCTGGTCCTGTTCCCTGTCGCACGTTATCATGTGCCTCCTGGTCATCCCATGTCCTGTTTTCTACAATCTATTGAGTGATTTGTTTGTGCTGCCATCTATGATCAAAGTCACAGAATCGTTTTTTCAGAAAGGTTATTAATGCCTCTGAAGTCTCCAAATGAGGCTGAAGTCCTCGGCTGGTGACAAGGACAGCGAGGGCAGGAGAACTATTGCTCTGGGGGGAACTCAGGGTCTGTTGGCATCTCTTCCCTCTTTTCCAAAACAGGAACACCCACAAAAGGCACATGGTGGGAACACTGACAGGCCTCTGTTGAAAGAACTACAAAGGAAAGGCTCCCTGGGACTCTGGGGGTGGGGGTGGGGAGGAATTTAGGGCTAGCCTGAGCGTGCACAATAAAACATCCATTAGAAGTTGTGTTTGATGTTAGGAGGTGTCACAGAAATAAATATTTCAAGTCTTGATGCCAGCCTAGCAGGCTGGAGCTCAGTCATTACCAAGTCAATGAAGTATAAACACCAACTACCATTATGAGACTTTGTGTGTGCAAATCAACACCCCTGAATGCCTAGCTCTCCTAGCACAGGAAATATTTCAGGACCAAAAGTATACAGTGTTTGGAAACAGATCGGTACTCAGACTACATCTTTGTATCGCTTAGAAACATCTTGGAAGATCATTTCCCTGAGTATCTAAGAAATACTGATAAATATCCATAAAGCTTCCTCAACAGCGTTCATCTGTTCCCTGGACCAATTCTGAATCCATTGGGAGAAGAGAATAAAGACATTATTTGCATAGTTTTGTTGTTGTTTGTGTGTGTATGCAGTTCTGGGGATTGAGCCAGGACCTCATCCGTGCTCAGCAAGCATGTTGTCGTTGAGATACATCCTGAGCCCATGGGTAAAATTGTTCCCTATTTTTAAAAATTAATTATTTTTTAAATTTACATTCCAAATGCTACCTCCCCTCGTAGTCCCCCCTCCCAGAGTTCTTCACCCCATCCTCCCTCCACCTTTGCCTCTGAGAGGGGAACCTATCATGGGTAAAATTGTAATGGGCACTTGTAGGCATAATTTTTTTTCCAGCCTCCTTTAATAAGGGTGCATACCTCTCCTCTATCGCCCAGCAGAGATAGTGGAAGGGAAAAGTTATTAGGATGTAGGGGAAGTGGACCTGTTCAGCAGTACTTCTTTGACGTGGGTTGGGTGGGGTGGGGTGGGTGAGTTGGATCTTCTTTAGCAGCAGTTCAGTCCCATAGCAAACACCAAACACCATTCAACAGCTTCAGGCCAATCCTCTAGGCAGACAGACACCAGGCACAAACCAGCAGCTAGAGTTCAATCTGAAGGAACCACCAAGCTGGCCAACCAGCCTGAGGCAAGGCTGTAGAGGCCGCAAGCTACTGCAAGCTACTGCAGGGACCTCTGGGTGAGTTTCTCTTAATGGTGTATCACAAGCTGAGCTCAACAATGCTATGTAAAGCGAACCAATACTTGCCCATCTTGGCGAAGAATAGCTACACAGAGCAAACCAATGCCCAGTGCTCTTTTCCCACTGTCTGTGGGGTCATATTTATACTCCTTCATCATGGTCCTTTCTCGTGTTTGCTATATCAAAACATCCTTTCACCTGTGTCTGCTTCAGGAAAACATTCTTTCACGTGTCCACTTTAGCAAGACATTCTTTCACCTGTGTGCCCTAGCAAACTATCATTTGACATAACTAACTTTCCAAAGAAACTAGAACTTTCCACATCAGACATTATATTGTCTCTTCCAGTTAGTATTATCTGAGACTAACAGACAAGGAAGACAGACATAAAGAGTAAGTCAAACCACAAGATTGCTAGGATGTGAACTAAGGAAGTGAGGCTCTGACTTAACTGTCTCCAAAGGAGGTGACCAATAAGCAACGGAAGTTAGGAGCATAGTCTGAGGTCAGCTTATACCATGGGAGAGCATGCTGGCAAGCTAGGTATCTAATGAGGTTAACTCCCTACATCCAGAGAACGACAACTCCCATCAACACAAGCGCAAAAAGGTCTAAGTCATCTGCAGCTGGGGCTGCCATTCAGAAGAGGGTGTTTGCATAGCATGTGTGGATCCCTACGTTTGAGCCCAGCACCACCACCACCAAAAAGCAAAAAAAAAAAAAAAAAACAAAGCCAGTAGGGGTGGTACATGCCTTTAATCCCAGCACTTAGGAGGCAGAGACAGGCAGATCTCTGTGAGTTCAAGGCAAGCCTGGTGTACATAGCAAGTTCCAGGACAGCCAGGGCTACCTGGTTACAACCTGATTAAATCCCAGCAAAAGATTAACAAGCATTTCTCTCAAGTAGTTGTGCAAAGACCAAAAGGCAGATGAACAATACTCAAAATATTCAGCACCATTATGACAATTTAAACATTTTCAAATCAGTCTCACAGTGAAGTAGGACCACAAGCCTGCCGGGATGGACTGCCTGGCTTTATGTTTTAGGATTATGGATGTTAGTGTAGATGTGGATAAGCTGGAACTTGTGCACCTTGTTTGTGGGACTGTCCAGTGGTACAGGACTTTGGGAAAACGGTAGGAGATCTCTTTAGAAAAGTAAGCTGCTGCCACATGGTTCAGAAACACCACCAATGGACACATAACCAAAAGAATTGAGTTCAGTGTCTTAAAGAGATCCCTAGTTCAATGCAGCATTGCTCCTGATGCGTGAGGTACAGCATCAACCGAAGTGATAACTAAGTGGAGTCTGTACAACAGTGAAATATTATTCTGCCTTAATAAAAAGAGGAAATCTTCCATTTGCATATAGATAAAAGTGTAGACATTATGCCTGGTGAAATCAGCTAGACATAGGGAGATAAATGCTGTGCTGCTCTACTTCTGAGAGACATCTCTGTCAACCAAGCCCACAGAAGCCAAGGTGATACAGTAGTGTGTGCCAGGAGTTGGAGTGTTGCTGTGGCAGCCGCTGGTGGACGGGGGAGGAGAGCTGTGTTTCCCTGGGTGTAAGGTTTCAGCCGTGTAAGATGGGTAGGTTTTGGAGATCTGCAGAACAGCATAGTGCTTACATTAACAGTATGGTGTCATGCTCTTCAAAAACCCGAGGGGGGGGAGATCTGAGGTTGATTGTTCTCACCACAAAAGCAAAACTGCAAAGCCAAAGGAGCTCTTCAGGGACTTTTGGCAAAAAGGAGCCAAATGCACATAATACCAGGTTGCAAGGACGATATCGGGCTACTTCTATGCAGCTATACCTACCAAACCATGTACTGCGTATGTGCAGTTCTTTGTGTATTAGTTGTACCTTGGTAAAGTTGGAAGGAAGAGGGAATGGAAGAGGAGGAGGTACCATGAACAAGAATGTTTATTCTTATTATAGTTTAATGTATAAGCACAATGAAATAATTGGATTGTTAAAATATGTTATATCAAAAATATTGAAAATATAACAAAAAAAACTAACAACAAAAATTGTTACCAACACTTTTGTGACTTTTTTTCCGAGACAGGGTTTCCCTGTATAGCCCTGGCTGTCCTGGAACTCACTGTGTAGACCAGGGTGGCCTTGAACTCAGAAATCCACCTGCCTCTGCCTCCCAAGTGCTGGGATTAAAGGCATGTGCCACCACTGCCCAGGCACTTTTGTGATTTTTGACATTAACGTCATACTATTAAGAAACAAGTTTGGGTTGAGGCTTGGCTCCAGGGAAACTGGCACTCTGTCACTGAGTCATCTCCAAGACAGTTGCTAGTTTTACAGTTGTCTTTCAGGTTTTTGAGACAGGGTCTTGCTGTGAAGTTTCCCGACTGGCTCAGTGCTCTCTCTGTGTTATAATTTTTAGTAAAATGTCTCTCACAGGCTCCTGTCTTTGAACACTTAGTGACCAGCTGGTGGGCACTGTTTCTGATGTTGTAAAACCTTCAGAAGGGTAAGCTTTGTTAGAGGAAGTTACATTATTGAGGGTAGGTTTTGAATTTTTATGCCCTGGCCCTATTTTCTTTTTTTCTCTCTGCCTCCTGTGTGCTTATGACTTGATCCGCCAGTTTCATGCTTGTCATAGTCCCCTGGACAGACACAGGAAACCCTTTCTCCTCTAAGTTGCTTTGTGTCAAGGCATTCCTTCATAGCCACAGAAAAGAAACCAATATTCCAGTATATTGGTAAACCAGCTGGCTTTGAACTCACGAAGGGCCTTCTGCTGTAGTCTCCCAAATTATGGGATTGCAGGCTTAGGCTGCCATGCCTGGCTGTTGAAAAATTAATTGGGTTTCAGTTTTGTTTTACTTTTTAAAAGTGACTTCGAAAGGCTAACACGGTAAAAAAACATTCTTCGTTGTCCTTCTGATGGTCTATTCGTTTAGTACTGTAAATCGGTCTGAACCACATGCAGGAGAAGGAGCTGGGTGTCAGAGCCCTGTCACTGTGGCTGGTGGACACAACTGACCTCAGACATGCTGTTGCTGGAGCAAATGAGTAGATGCTACCCAGAATGCCCAGGTGTAGTTTGAAACCACTGTAAACATCGCCCCTGACAGTGTTACACTGGCCATGGGTATAGCTTTAGAAAACAGACTTAAGAGCATGGAAAAAGGAAGAGAGGCGAATGGCACGCTCAAGGTTCTGGAAAGCTCAGGCATTGAGCCTCATGGAACTACAGGGAAGGGATGAAGAGTCGGGCTCAAAGGCCTGGGGTTACCAACATCTAGGTCAGATGAATAGAGACCATGGAGGGCTCTTCTCACTGCAAGCCCTCCTTAGCCCACTGAAATGGTGCCCTGTTCTAACTGCTAGTATGTGAATCAGGATAAGGGGACCTGGAAGAAGCTTGGGCATGAAGGCAAAAGCAAGTCACATCTTAAGTTCACCCCTAGTGCCTGTGCCCTTCCCAGCCATGGGCCTTCGACTAGGCAGGCCCACCGTACAGGCATGAACTACCACGGTACTCCATGAGGCAGGCGCCTCCCCCACACCAGCTTCCTGTTGGTTGGGGCAGAGCGGCAGAGTTACACAAGCCAAGTGTGGAGCAGATGTCTATACAAGGGAAGTCATTTTTCATGTCAGCTGTGTACATGCTTGATTGGAAATTATACAGCGCTGTGGAATGCCGAACTGCAGGAGCGCCTTTCAGAGACTACTTCCAGAGACTTCCTTCATTTCCTCCTGTGGTTTTCGCGTCTAAGGATGCCTCATCATTGTCACAGATTGAGCTACGGCCTGCTTTTTCTAAAACAAGGTTCTGTCAGAACGCTCTGACTTCTAAATATTAAAGAGTTGTTTGTGAACCTTCCAGCTTCTTCCCGGGCCTCCACAATGGGTGTGGGGACAGGGCAGAGGCTCGCTAGCCACAGACGGCAAGACAATTTACATTGTACTCAGCTAGTCACTGGGACCAGGCTTTCTAAAAATGGGACTCCACAGATACATCTAAGTTTTTTAAAGAGATTTTATTCTTGATTCCGAGTATGTATGTGTATGGAGAGAGGTATATGCATGTGAGTGCAGGATTGGACGGGAGAGATCATGGAGGCAAAATGTAGGTAGCAGAGACCCCTGGTTCAGGTGGCAGATATGCCGGGATCCACTACAAGGGGATTTATAGCTTAGAATAGCTTACTAATTAGGATGCTAGTTGCTGTGCCCAGCAATTATGTTACCTGTTGATTCTAAATTAAGATTGTGTGGTGTTTTCGTTCACGAAGCATCTCAGCTGGGTTCCAGAGGAAGGTACAGTGGCAGGGCACCCCAGCCAGCCATGGGAATTTGGAAGTGCCGGGCGTGCGTGGCAAAGGCCCAGCCTGCCATGGGAACTTAGCAAGCCCGGTGGAAAGACTTCAGAGCTCTGAATCAGAGAGTCTACCGGGCTGAGAACAGGCGGTCTGTCTGCCGGTGCTATGCCGGCATTTGCATGGATTACCATTTAATATTTCTCGCAATATTGTATATGTTTATGGTCCCAGCTACTCAGGAGTAGCAGAAGGATCATTTGAGCCTGGTTTGAAGCCAGCTACAGCAACATAGTTAAGACCCCATCTCAACGTATTAGTAAACACAAAATCAGTGGATTTGCCTTTTTAAATAATCTTCTAGACCCAAGTTCGATCCCAGCACCCACATGGTGGTTCACAGTGTTTTATAACTCTCATTCTAAGGGATCTAAGGCCCTCATTTGACCACTGTGGCCACCAAGCATACACATGATACATAGACATACACACAGGCAAAGCACCTACAATAAGTAACTCTGAAAGGAAAAAGTGCATCCCGTGAGCCAGGAGTAGAGACAGATTCATCTTTCATTCTATGTGACAACACTGCCCGTTGGAGCTTCCTGGATCGCTCAGTGTGGACACTGCCAGCCACTCCTGGTTTTCATGTGTTTTGACATACCGAGTTTTGACTGATCAGCTATTTCGGGTTCTTGGAGATGCCATCTCACAGGGAAAATGATGACATTTCCCTTCTAATATTAGAAAGAGAGCCACATCACGTCCTGGACTTGGGGGAGAATTCGTGGACTTGAGCATGTCATCCCGAGGGCAGTTACTTCCCAAAGCTTGCCCAGCTGACTGACTGCAGCAGGCAGAAACCACATCGGGCTGACCTTAGCTCTCAGGAACAGCAGAGTCCTTTAGTAAGAGAAAATCCAACAGATAACATAAAACCCAGGTCAAGAGCTGGGCAGTGGGCACACACCTCAGATCCCCAGCACTCTGGAGGCAGAGGCAGGTGAGTCTCTGTGAATTGGAGACCAGTCTGGTCTACAGAGCGAGTTGCAGGCCAGACAAGCAGTCTCTAGAGGGGAGGGAATGTAGCTCACTGGTAGAAGTCTTGCCTCCTGTGTTTTAGGCCACAGGTTTGGTGCCCAGCATCCAACAACTGAACAGGCCAACAGGCAAAAGGCTCTCGGGCTTTGGCTAGAAAGTCAACCAAAGGCTTGCCAAAGTCTGTGGATGGTTCTGGTGCTTGTCAAGGCCACACTCAAGGGACGGGGGTGGAAGGTTTTGCTGAGAGTCCCTGTGAGTGGCCAGACTTGGGTTTAGCATTCCTTACAGGAACTGGCTGGGTGTGGGCCTGCACTTAAGATAAGACTGGTGCTCCATTTAAGATTAAAAAACCCTCCCCTGTCATAAGTTTCACCCTTTCATCAGTCAGCTTTCACTTAACTACAGGTTACTCTCCAAGGAGAATAGAAACCCAACACCTTTTAAAAGAGCATGTCCGTGGGTATTACTGCTTCTTCTAGTACTTCTATATTTACCCCAGTGGCTTTGCTTGATGTATGTAAATTTATGTATGTAAATTTTTATTCAGATTTAATTAGCAATCCTTTCAGCTCGACATTTGCCGATTTTCATTGGAAGCAGGAATGATATCCATAGATGGGGACTGATACGGTGGGCTAGAGAGATAGTTCAGCTGTTCAGAGCACTGGTCTCTCTTAGAGAGAACCTGGGTTCAATTCCCATCACACAATAGTCTGGGATGCCAGCTCTACACAAGTGTGGTCCACAGACAAATATGCAAGCAAAACATCCATGCACACACAATTTTAAAAATTAAAAAAAGAAAAGTAAGAGTGATCCATCCACTCTTTAAGTTCTGCTTAAAAGCCACTTTCTGTTTCGTGGGGGGAGGGGGAATTTGTTTTTTTTTTTTTTTTTTTTTTTTTTGTCTTAAAAGCACACAATCAATCTGAGAACCAAAAGTTTAAAAAAAAAATTAGCTGTCTTTAAAATCTGGTTTTGGCCACTGGATTTTACCCAGAAATTCACGTGAATGGACTAAGGCTCTGTGCTCACTGCAGGGCCCAGCTGTAGGCCAGCTCACAGAACACAGGAACACAAACAACTTGCTGAGGTTTCTTCTAGTTCACAATGGGTGGCTTCCTCTTTCAACCCAGGGCATTGTCTCTGACTCCTGTGCTGGGGAGGCTGGTCACGTGGTGGAGGATGCCAGTCTCAATCATATCCTGAAACAGCAATGGGCTGCTTTTGCCATCCCTGCCCCTCCCCCTCTCCGCTGTGGGGACCGAGTTCCCTGTCATCCTAGTGACTGACTCTGACAGTCCACAGCAGGGGCTGTGCTGTGAGATGCAGACTTGTCCCTCTCCCACTCCCTCACTGTCACCCTGGGGTCTCTTCTATACCCAATGCCTCCTCCTCCTCAGGGAGAAGGAAGGAGGGAGGGAGGGAGGGAGGGAGGGAGGGAGGAAGGAGAGAAGCCATGGTTCGACTCCCATGTTCCTGGATCAGACCCTGTCTTTGTTAGTGTGACCACACTTCTTTTAGCATTGTTTATTTTGGTAATTACCACCATCCAAAGAACATGGAGTAAATATTGTCTTATCTGGAAAAACTATGTTGTGCAACAGAGGAACTTTGTGAGGATGGCACATTTGGAGACACAAGAGGTGGAGGAGAAGGGAATGGCCTTTCTTTCTATCCCTGTGTTTTCTTTTTTGTTTTTAATTTGCCTGTTTTGTTTTGTTTTGTTTTGTTTTCAAGACGGGGGTTTCTCTGTGTAGCCCTGGATGTCCTGGAACTCCATCTGTAGGCCTTGAACTCAGAGATCCACCTGCCTCTGCCTCCTGAGTGCTGGGATTAAAGGTGTAGCTGGGGGCTGGTGAGATGGCTCAGCAGGTAAGAGCACCCGACTGTTCTTCCAAAGGTCCTGAGTTCAAATCCCAGCAACCACATGGTGGCTCACAACCACCCTGAACAAGATGACTCCCCTTTCTGGAGTGTCTGAAGACAGCTACAGTGTGCTTACATAAATAAATAAATAGATAGATAAATAAATAAATCTTTAAAAAAAAAAAAGGTGTAGCTGGCTCCATCTCTCATTTTGTTCACAAAGGAAACACCGTCATCACAAGAAACAGTGCCCTTGAGAGACACAGCTTCCACACTCAGGTCCCAGGGACAAAGGCATCTTGACTTTTCTCCTAGTATGTGTTCAGCACCTGGGTTAGGGGTTGCCTGAAAGAACTGTTGTAAAGAACCTTTATATTTGGGGGCAACTTTTTTTTTTTTTTTCAACCCGAAAGACACATGGGATTTCTAGCAAGCATATGTGGCATGCAATAATGAGTTGGGCCATTTAATAAGAAACATATTTGTCAGTTGGACACAAGCTCTCTAAGCTCCATTGCCCTTTTGGGCAGAGTTTGCCCTTCCCCCACAGCAAGCCCTAGGTGTATGTCTGCTGAGCTGGAACACAGTCCTGGCCGGTTTTCCTCTCCCAACTCCCCTTTGTTCCGAGAGCTCGATTTCAAACGTGGCGGGCGTGGAATCCCAAAGGTGGCTTTCTGCTGGAGCGACTAGCATGCGCGTGTCACCATTGCTGCTATGGATCTCTGCGGACCCCATGTGGCTTTAGTCCCATGAGTGTCCTGTGCATGCAGAGCTTGTGGTGCGAAGTGGGCAAGTGAGATGCACTGCGAGACTCAGGCTAGACCGGCGCGACTCAGGCTAGACCGGCGCGACTCAGGCTAGACCGGCGCATGGCCACTTGGAAGCGCTGACACAGAGACAGGAAGTAGGGTTTAGTTTTCATTCTTACTCCACGTCTGGCTGCGCCTTTGCTTCACTGGTTAGGGTCTGAGCTCACAATCTTGTTCAATTGTCTAGTCTGAAAAGAATTGTCACCCAGGAATTGAAGGAAGAAGGAGTCGCTGCTCCAAGGAGACAAAGGTTCTTGTTCTCAGCTCTCAAATTCTTAGCGCAGAAGGGCTTTTGTGTGAACAAGGTTTTACTGGATGAGGAGGTCTAAAACATTTGCATAAAAGTCTTAAAGGTAGGGGAGATAAAAAAAAGATTTGTCCCAAACACAATTTATAATATTTGATGGAAAAGAGTCATATTTGATATTAGTCACACTTAGAACATACACTACTACCCAAAGATCACAGCAGAACCACTTTTTTTTTTTTTTTTTTAAATTCTAGATAAATAAATGTGAAGTTAGGTGTGGTGGTGTATATTTATAGTGGTGGTCCCACTGTAAATATACACCA
>NC_034590.1:37274677-37306004 GCF_900095145.1 Mus pahari | reverse complement strand
GAAAGAGGAGGGAGAGGGGGAGGAAGAAAGAGGAGGGAGAGGGGAGGAAGAAAGAGGAGGGAGAGGGGAGGACGAAAGGGGGGAGGAAGGAGCAAGGGAGTAGAGGAGGAAGAGGGGAGGGAGAGATGGGAGACAAGGAAAAGAGGAGAGATTTCAAGATCTCACGATTTTGAGTCTCAGAGATGGTAAGTGTCCCCAATGTTCTTGGCTGTGTTAGGAAAGAGTCACCTCTGGATGAATGTTAGGGCTGAGGCATCCGGTGGGGGCAGGGTAGGGGGGGGTTACTAAGGCAGAGACATCCATGGGGGGAGGGGACATGCTAGGGCTGGACATCCCTGGAGGGAGGGGTGGAGCTAGGGCTGAGCCATCTCTGGGGAATGCTTGGGCTGAGACACCTGTAGGGTGTAGCAGAGCGCGCCAGCTGTCTCCAGTATCTGAAGTATGTTTTCCTTGTACTATCTTTGAACTGTGTTTTGTTTATTTTCATTTTCTGTTCTAGTCTGGGCTTTCATCTTTGCTTTATATTTTGAAGTCTGAGTTTGAGGCTCAAGGCTGAAATAAAATAAGCCTTTTAAATCTTAGGGAGAGTTAAGTATCAAAGGAAGGCTCCACACAATCTAGGATCGCGCAGTTAAATCTGCATTTATGCTCAGGGTAAAAAATTCCCCTCTGACCCGGGAACATTCTAGAGTTTGGAGGAAACAATAACAAACAACAGAACTTTGGATGGGAACAGTGTTTTGGAGAGGAGAGGCCCTGTTATCTCCCCCTCATCCAGTGGGACAGACACCTGGGCCTGCCTGTGGGCTGCCAACCAGTGCTTTCCTGCCTGCGGGGCCCCTCCACCAGCGGACCTAGCACTGCCAACCACCTGGCCTGCCTTCTTATGACTGGGAGCTCTATACTCATCCTGCTTCATCTCCTTCAGAACACCCCACAACCTATAGAAGCACCTCACAGGCTTTCTCTTGGAGAATTGAGCCGTAACTGGACGTGAGACCTCGTTGGCAGTTTATCAACGTTTCTGGGGCACCTTCCCAGTGTTGTACAGTAAGCAACCCGCTAGAATGCTTTCTCCCAGTTTGACCAGCCAACCCTTCTGTGATGGGTCTTGTTATTGGAAAGTTTGCCGCTCACTTCTATTCTGTCTCTGAGTGGTCCTCTGAGTGGATGTTTCTCAGTCAGGGTTGTGACTGGACTCGTACACATACACAGTTGGTGTTCTAAGGTAGTTCCTTCATGTATGTGCTAAGGTGTCAGCTGGGGAGACAGAACCACCTTGGGCCTGTCTCCCACGTGACCAGCACACAGTGGCGCACAGGAAGAGCTCTCCGGGCAGGTGTCCCAAGGATGCTCAGGACAAAGCTGCCATCCTGACATCACGGGGGGCAAGGCTCAGAAGTCTAGCAGCTGCTTTTGTGGTGCATCCAAGGAAGAGGGTGAGCGGAGGAGGGTTTGTTCACTGGAGCACAGGGAAAGATTGCCATTGCGGGGAGGGGAGGAGGAGAGTTCTCCCGTCGATTTCCCGATGTTTGAGTTCTGTCTTTGCTCTTATTTCCCATTTTGAGTACCTTTTTTAGAACCGTTTGGGAAATCTCCCAAAAGTCGGGTAAGTGAGGCTGGAGTGCTGACAGAGGCTTCTTGTTACTGGCTCTAAATGGATGCTCTGTGTCCTCTTTGGAAGGGTTATCTTTCCTTTCCTTTCCTTTATCCAGTAAAAACATGTTTGGGTATCCAGGGCTTGCCTGGATAATGATCCTGAAACAAATGATCCCTCTTGCTGCAGAGCCAGCCCCAAGGAGGTGGCCAGAGAAGCTGTGGCCTGGCCACACTTTCCCTTTCGACCTTGGGCTGGTAATCACGCACACTTGGACTGGGTTGGCGCTCTTTGTCTGAGCCTGCATTCATCATCTTGTTGGTTGTATGAGTCTCTCTCATCCTCCTATTTGCATCCTGTCTTCATTTAACCTCCGCTCTTCACTCTTGGGGCTGGTTGAGGGGTGATGGGCTCTGCTCCCAGGCAGGCTCTGGAGACACAGGGCACTTGGCCCAGGCAGAAACACCTCCCCTAGCTGATAGCCCTGTGGGGGACTCTCTCCTGACAGGAATTGATAAGGGCACATTATGTAAAATCTGGAGGGCAGAGCTTTCCCTTTTAGGTCAGTACTCGGCCTGGAGCTAAAAAGGCTAATCAACAGAAGCTTTTTCTGTGTTCATTCCAGAGACTTTCCCAGGGGCACAATAAATCTCACAGGCCTGTTTACAGGAGCATTGTTATTTAACAAGCCAGGCTTCCGAGCTTAAGAGGTTTTGGTTTCATCCAATCTAACCCAACCCGCCACATTCATGATTCATTACCAGTTACTCATACTTCGTTCTGTAAGGTAATGTAATTTTGCATACTTAAAAATAATCTTCACATACAAGATTAACCTTATGCACATTGGAAGACGATTTAAAAGCTGTATGTCTTTCTTCTCTCTTTTTTTTAAACCTACTGGGAAAGTGTCAGTCCTGGCTCTAATCTCACCAACTGAGGAGACAAACTGAGCTAGTTCATCTCCTTCACTCACTCACCCAGTCACTCATTCATTCATTCAGGAGATGCAGTTTATCTTATTTACACATCATTCATTCATCTGTTCTTTCATTCAAAATAATGTTTCAAGCCTGGCTCTAGAAGATGAAAACATGGGCGGAGCTCATGCAGCCTTCAAGATGCTGCATCGGAAGGACCTGGTACTGTCTGTGGAGTGGTCATTTGATCTAGGTTTGGTCCTAAAGAAAAGAGATGGAGGCAGAGGCAGGCGGATTTCTGAGTTCGAGGCCAACCTGGTCTACAAAGTGAGTTCCAGGGTCCAGGGTAGCCAGGGCTATACAGAGAAACCCTGTCTCAAAAAACGAAAAAAAAAAAAAAGAAAAAGAAAAAGAAAAGAAAAGAGATGGTTTCAGTGGAGGGATAGGGGATGTAGGCGGAGCCTGATCCAAGTGTGACTGAGAGCCCTGACCCTCAAGTGGAAACTCAGTTTGTGGGAGCCTGGGATAAATTCTTCATGGCTCTGATCACAGAAATACATGTTCTCTAAATTTTAATAGGCACTGGTAGATCCATCAGAAATATTGTAGCTCACCGACAGGCAACAGTGTCTTGTGAGCATGTCCCAGGCTCTCTCTAGAACATTCCCACAGACGATATCTCAGGAGGGAAGGCAGCTCTTGGAATCTACGTTGCAAATATTTCTTTTGTTTGTGGCTAGAGTAGGGTATTGTTTCCTGCATGCTTCGGTATTCCCTGCCTACTCTTCTGGCTTCATTTTACAGCTTCTGTTTATGTAGGAAAACCAAGATCCATTTGAAACTAAGTTTGGTTTAAAGGAGATAGAAATCCAACTTCCCTCATCTTTCTCAGTTACCCAGTTGCATTAAACACATTAAGTAATCTCTTTTTATTTTTCGAAAGGCTCAGCTTTATAATAATGTATATTTACTGAATATCTTTGTAATATATCCCCTTCCATATTTTCAAGTCTTTGCTGTGATCCATTAATAAATCTTGTTGATTTCTTCTCCAGTTTCATATTGTTCTAATACCTGTGTGTTACAACAGGAAAGAAGTTGTAAACTGTTCTCAAAATCTTTCATGTGCCTAGAACCAGCATTTAAATGAATCTTGAAGACGTTTACTTTTGGCTTGATTTGCTGAAAAGCTCCACCGTGAGAATCTGGTGGGCACCAGAGTCAGTGGCCTAGGTGGTTCCTTTGCTCGATTTATCTTTTCCTTCCTTTTCTGCAAGTCTGTAAATGTTTATTGTATATTGTCTGTCCTTGTCATTGCTTGTTCGGGGCCTGAGGGGGCAGTGACATTTCCATGACTCTCAGAGCTACATAGACATGGATGAGGGTCAGAGCTCACCAGTGGCCTTTAAATAAAGCCACCATGCCCAAGATGGGGCAGAGGTTTCCTCAGTCCCTGTTTCCTTGTTTCACCCTAAGGTTTTGGCCAGCTGCTGGTCAGAGTGAGGCAACTTCTAACCGATGTTTTAACAGAGAGGTAACAAGGAGCTGCGACTGCCCTTCTCTCTCCGCTGATGGCTTCCAAGTGTTTTCTAAAACAAAATTTTTACATCCCGAGACAATTTTCAAGGGAATATAAACACCCAATTCTGTGGAAAAAGAATGGAAAGCTATGAAAAACTCCCACGCAGAGGCAAGGGGAAGAAATATTTTTCCATTAACCGGAGCCTGTGTAGGCCACGTGGGAGCAGGGAAGGCTTGGTCTGAAAGGAACGCAGGGGCTGTTTCCAGCCTCGGCGGTTTGTAGTTTGGGCCTTTCTTGATAAGGACATAATGACCTTATATCATATCCTATGATTATATCATAATCATGATGAACTTGACCTTATCAGAAACACGAACAGTTTGGTTCTTTGATTTGTTTTTTTTTTTTTTTTTTTTCTGCTCATAAGTCGTCTTTTGGTTTTTAGAGTTAAATGACAAAGCTCTTCTGTTGGCCACAAACAGCAGGTGAGGTCTGGGCCTGCATCAACTTTGCTGGTTGACCTTTGCTGGGCGAGAGGATAGCCCACCAGCTGTTAGCAATTGCTTTCTTCTTTTCTTTCCTATCACACATCACTCATCTTATTAGTCCTAAATGAGTCCCTCAAGCCAACACATGGAGACGAATTCAGAGAACTTGGGAGCAACTAGAAGCATAGTGCCGTGAGGCATCCTTATAGATAGATGGGACTGGAGCTTTGTAAAGATGTCACCAGACTCAGGCCCAGTGTCCTCACTCTTTCTGAGTGCCTGCGGTCACTGCTGGTGACTCTCTGTTGTCCGTGAGGTAGTGCAGTGACCTCCTTATCGCTCTTGCTGTCTCCCGTCCAAGCTGTCCAGGTTGGTGCCCTGCCTCACGCAGCAGGTGGCTCTCCTCAGTTCTAGCAGCTCTAGCTTCCAGCCAGAAGGCTGTGTTATCCGCCCATACACCTCGCTCCCATTAACTTGTTGTGCAAAGCAAATTTTATTTTTCAGCGGATCCGAAAACCATGGAATGTTTTCCGGGCATGCCAGAGTAATGTTTTCTGAAGTGACATTTGACTTATATACAAGAGGCCCTTTTCCTCCCCTGCATCAATACACACGAAGGACAGCTTTTGTAATATAGTAAATAAGATCCCACACGAATTCCACGCAACAGACTGTGTGGGGAGCTCACATAATAAAATGAAGAATGTTGCCTGCTTACTTTCTGACCAGTGTGGAGTTTTCATCATACCCTGCCATGAACTAACTCTCTCTCTCTCTCTCTCTCTTAAATGTAGCAATCAAAAATGGTCACTTTTTCTCCTAAATGAAATACACCCATTACTGTAGCTATCCTTTATATTGGAGAAAGGATGAAGGAACTCTCTAAATATAGTTAATGACTTAAGCTAATGCTAAATTTGTGAGGGAAAAAAACGTGTTGAGATTTGGGTGGGTGTTGCCAGGAGGAACAGGAATGTGGGGGGCAGGACCAGGTGACACGGGGATAAAGTCATGCCAGACGTAAACGCACATTTCAAGAGAAGGTTTAGCAGAGAATTAATACGTTGCTATTTCTGTCAAGGAGAAGGTGTCACATCACTAAAAGAAGGAGAAAAAAAAAAACCCTTAAAGCTGTATTTACATCAAAGTTTATGTCATCTCTGTTTCCCTTCTCCTAAGTGCCCATGATGAAAATATGCCTTTGAGATTGTTAATTGCAGATTTATTTCTGTCTTGTTACCAATCAGGGATGGAGGCTGCTCTTAAGGAGCTTGTGGCCCTCGGTTGCCACTGCAGAGCCTGCTGATGTGAACTGATCAGAATTGGACAGGGTGCATGCATATTTCTGCTTAGCATCACATCTCGTTTCTTTGTCTCTTCTGTGTGCAGCATCCTCCTCTACAGAGCTTGCTTTCCCTTAAGGCTCTTAAGGGGACAGGCCCACTTCTTGCTCCTTGCTGCTGGGGTGCCTCAGTGCTCCTCTATCTAGAGATTTTTCCAATGTTTTACCTGTTTGTGCATGGTACCTGTGGTGGTTTGAATATGCTTGACCCAGGGAGTGGCACTATTAGAAGGTATGACTTTGTTAGAATAGGTATGGCCTTGCTGGAGGAAGTGTGTCACTGTGGGGCATGGGCTTTAAGACCCTCATTCTAGCTGCCTGGAAGCCAGTCTTCTCCTAGTGGCCTTCAGATGAAGCTGGAGATCTCTCAGCTCCTCCTGTGCCATGTCTGCCTGGATGCTGCCATGCTCCCGCCTTGGTGATAATGGACTGAACCTCTGAACCTGTAAGCCAGCCCCAATTAAATATTGGCCTTATGAGAGTTGCCTTGGTCATGGTGTCTGTGCACAGCAGTAAAATCCTAACTAGGACAGTACTTAATTCTCCCATTTAGGTAAAGTTTGTTAAATCAATTCTTTTACAAATAGAGAATATACTTCTTCTGAACATGGTCATAGTTAATATATTAAACATTGTAATGTGGCCACTCTCCTCGGAAGATAGGAGAAATAGCAGTAGCTAATATGGGGAGCCTTGTGTGTTAAGGATGCAATGGATCAGGCAGGTAAAACCATCAACAAAGTGAAGTAGCAGAAGCCGCAGACCTTACGTCAAAGTGAACATGAATCACCTGCTCCATTCTTCTGCCCTTCAGCTTTAAATCAGTATTTTGTGCTAACATTTTCCATGTCTTTCTGGTAGCCACTGTCCTCAGGAAAGTGTAATTCTTATCCTATCATAAGTATTGGTCTTGATTTATGTAATCAAATTAAGGGTGGGACAGGCCATCTAATCTTGTCTTTGAATAGTTTCCTGGTCTTCTTAGCTGGCTTACCCATTAACAATCCACTTGTAAATTAGGTAGGGTGGCACAAGTCTTTCATCCCAGTGTTAGGGAGACAGAGGAAGACAAATCTCTTGAATTCAAGGCCTGTCAAGTCTACATACTGAGTTTCAGGCTAGTCAGAAAGATAACGATATCTCAAAAGACAACAACAAATAATTTAAAACCCCCCTTGTAGATTTCCTACTCAAGCAAAATTTGGAGATCTGGGCACACAAGTAACCATGATTTCCTGACCTCCAAATCTTAGTGTGTGAGGGGTCCCCTTTGAGGTACAACCTCTGGGGAAGAAAAAGCAAGATTAAGTCTTTTGAACTTACCTTAGTGTTTTCCTGGTATTGGATAACTTCTGTTTTAATTGTAGAAAGATTTGTAAACAGCATTTTGTTTGTTTGTTTTGGAAGCAAAACAATTAAAAAGTAATAACTGGCACACAAATGTAGTCCTTGGTACCCAGTAAGACCAAGAAGGAAGCATGCCAAAGTCTAAAAAATACATAGGACAGAAAACACATGCACAGTTAACCAGTGAGAAATGCAACATAACAGGAAGATGGGCAGGCATCTGACACAATCTTAGCACCATAGAACGGACCATAAACCATGGGGGGGGGGGTCAGCTTCCAGGGCCTTCTCGACTCCCTTTGTCTTTGTCCAAATTGACCCAGTGCTCTGCAGGAATCTGAAGCCCGAAAGAGCAGAGATCCATGGCACACTGGCAGTCAGAAACGCCAGTGAGTCTCAGTCATTGCCACTTCCTGGGGACCAGCAACCTTGTCAAGCCCTTGCTTACTAAACTGAGACGGGCAGTGCCGATCCTCAGTAGGTACACCCTCAAGAAGCAAGAAGACCCAGGTGACCTGGGTTCAAAGAAAATGTAAGTTATCTTAGAGCCAGAGGCAGCATCTTCATCCTGAAAATGACAAGTCTTTCGAAAACCTCACACCTAAGACAAATAAAAGTGATTCGATACCATTTGCTATGCTTACAATCCTCAGGAGAACATTAAAGACTAAAGCCAAAACCTCCACTGCTCGTATTGCTGGAAGGCCTACTTGCCACAGCTTCATGAGGAAGGAAAACACGGGTCAGAAAATATTTGCAGAGATGATATATTTTCATTACTGCAGGAGAGGCCACCAGCCGGGAGCACCAGACCATGTCAAGTTAAACAGACATGTCGTCTGCATGCTGGGTCAGGCGCACTGAAGTCCCAAGATTGATTCGAGATTGATTCTCTTCTGCATTTTCTCACCTCTGAAGACCAGCCCCTGCCCACACAATCTCTGAATTGCCCTGGCTATACACACATGTTCTGTTTTCTCTCTTTATGTGGTTACATTAGCATAGAGACAGGTCGTAAACTGGAATAAGTTTTTACCAGGACCAGGTGGGGTACATGAATGAGTATTTCTGCCTGGGCACATGGACCAACTGTGCTGGGGCTGGAGGACTGTAGGGGAAGGTGGAGACAGGCTTTCTCCACCTTTCCTTAACCTGGTATTATAGAGAAAGATTTAATAGAACAAACAAGCTGGGCGTGGTGACGCACACCTTTAATCCCAGCACTTCGGAGGCAGAGGCAGGCGGATTTCTGAGTTCGAGGCCAACCTGGTCTACAAAGTGAGTTCCAGGATAGCCAGGGCTATACAGAGAAACCCTGTCTCGAAAAAAAAAAAAACAAAACAAAACAAACAAAAAAACAAAACAAAATAAAAAAGAACAATCAAAACATTCTTCTAGTTCAAAACGCATCAACCAAGTTTAGATGGAGAGTTCTTAGAGCTGGCTGTGGACTGAGAGCTCTTAGGTGCTCATCAGGAGATGTTGCAAGAATCTCCTCCATGCTTCCGTGTTCTGCCTCCTGTGACCCACCATTATTCCTAAGGCAGCTGACCACATTTTTGTGGTTGTTTCCCAGGAGTAGCACCAGTAGCCTGTTGTGCAAGGAGTCTTTGCCTCAGCTGGAGCTGTGCCTTGGCCTCCTCTCCTGTCACCCCCTCTTTCCTCTGTTCCCACACCAGGTAGCTAGCTCCTAGAGCTTCCTACAGCATCCTGCCCAGAGGCGTTTGTGAAGGAGCCTCACTTCCCTCCCTCAACCCGCTCTGCACCATGATGCTCTTTGGTGAATCATGCTTTAAATCACCATATGTGACTTAATCAGTCACTTCTTGTAATTACACTCAGTACGTCGCTGCTGTTAGTCTTCAGCGACCTATGAGGCAATGCTTGAAATCCAGATAAGAGCAAAATCTTTTCCTCCTTTCAGTCACCCTTTAAGTTCCAGATACAACGCGGTTTTAAGGTAATCCCTCTTAGCATTACATTTTTTTCAAATCCATGAAGTGAAGACATTACACTAGAATGTAGTAGATTATTTTATTTTTGTTTTTAGTTAAAAAATGCTTTCCTAGAACTTGCTCTGTAGACCAGATTGGCCTCAAATTCACAGAGATCCGTCAGCCTCCTCTCTGCCTCCCAAGTGCTGGGATTAAAGTTGTGCGCCACTACTGCCTGGTTAGTGGAGTCTTAATTAGAAGTATGTATTAAAATCACTTGGGGCCAGCAAAATTGCTTAGCAGAAAAAAAACCACTTCTGCCACTAAGTCCAGAAACTCACACTGTAGACCAGGCTGGCCATGATCTCAGAGCTCCGCCTGCCTTTTCTTCCCAAGTGCTGGGATTAAAGACACGCATTACCATGCCCAGCTCAAAAATATTATTTTTAAATCACTTGGAATTCAACAAATGTTGGTGGGCCAGTTTAACCACATGCAAGGGAATACAGTTAGACACTAATGTCATGCCACATATAAAATGAATTCAAAGTGAGTCACATCAGAGACCTGAATTAAGAGCTAAAACTGTATGACCCTAAGGAGGAAACAAGAATAAATCATTCTCATCTTGGATTTAAAAATACCTTCTTGGATATGATACTGAGCATTTAATGATAGAAAAAAAATTATATTTAATCCATCTAAGGATGACTTCAAATGAGACTATCAGTACCGTGAGAAGACAACTCACATAGTGGGAGAAAGTATTTGCAGACCATATATGTGATAAGGATTTAGCATCTACAGTAGAGAATGAGTAACAGTCAGCAATAAGGGGAGATCCTAATCATAACACCAGAGAAAACATACAAATGGCTGAGACACACCGCAAGAGATGCTCCGCATCTCAGGCATCAAGGCACAGTGAAGTTTCACTGTGAAAGGCCACTTCACATCCACTAGAATGGCTCTGATCGAAGAGACAAACAGCTACGAGTGTTGGCAAGAGCGCGGAAGAATTGGAAGTCTTGTGGGTGCTGGTAGGAACGGAGACTAGAGAAGCTGCTGTAGAAAACAGCTCACAGGCTTTTAGAGAAAGGCAGTTGTCATGTGACCTAGCAATATATATGTTCCTGGGGTGGTGCATAGATAAAATAACTGAAAGCATGTAAACTTAACATGTTTTCTATGAAAATTCATAGCAAACTCTCTCGTGATAATGAAGAAATGGTAATAAGCCAAATGCTGATTAAAAAATTTGGTATAGGGCTGGTGAGATGGCTCAGCGGGTAAGAGCACCCGACTGCTCTTCCAAAGGTCTGGAGTTCAAATCCCAGCAACCACATGGTGGCTCATAACCATCCGTAACAAGATCTGACTCCCTCTTCTGGAGTGTCTGAAGACAGTTACAGTGTACTTACATGTAATAAATAAATAAATAAATCTTTAAAAAAAATTTGGTATATTTACCCAACAAAATAATGTTTAGAATATGCGGTTGTTTGAGTAAGAATGGTCCCCATAGGGTGATATTTTGGAATGCTTAGTCATCAGGAAGTGGCACTATTTGAGAAGGATTGGGAGGTGTGGCCTGTTGCAGTAGGTGTGGCCTTGTTGGAGGAAATGTGTCCCTTGGGGTGGGCTTTGAGATTTGAAAAGCCCATGCCAGGCCTTGTCTCTGTGCCTATGGATCAGGATGTGGTTCCAAAATACTTCTCCAGCACCATGCTTGCCTGCAGGCCACCATTCTCCCCACCATGATAATAATGGGCTAAGCCTCTGAAACTGTAAGCCAGTCCTCAGTTAAGTGCTTCCTTTTATAAGAGTTGTCTTGGTCATGGTGTCTCTTCATAGCAGTGGAACAGTGACTAAGACAGAATGAAAGGAATCAGTTCAGATACATGTGGCGCTGGGGATAAACCTTGCAAGGATTATACTGAAAGAAAGCGTACACATATATCAATTCTGAGCTCAGAGTTGGCAAATTACTAGCTACAGAAAATGGATTTGTGGTTACCAGAGTTTTGGGACTTGCTGATGGCTTGTAGTGGTGTCTGCTGGCAGGCATGAATTTCTTTATGGGGTCCTACAACTATAGAATTAAGTAATGATGGCTGCACAATTTTATGACTCTATGGAAACCCAAATGGTCTACTTTGAATGGGTTAATTTTCCACAGTGTGAACCTTAGCTTAATAAAACCATTTTTCCCCCTCTAAAACACACTTGTGCCATGAATGAGCGACAGGGGGATTAGCAGGTGTCTCAGACTCTGCCTTCAGGATGCTTTGTGATTATGAAATCAACTCTGGCCTAGAGCACATACGAACTGTAGTTTTGGTTTTCAAGTGTGGCTATGTAGATATTAGGGCACCTGTGGATAGGTGTGTCATAATTCCACCCAGGGATCCTCTGGGCAGTGGTGCAAGGCACAGTGTGTAAGCAGAGAGCCCCTGTAGAGAATAAGAAAAGGGGTGCCCTCTGCTGAATCAACATTGAGAATACGGTTAGGTAGGTGTGGGCCTGACTTCACAGCAAGGATGCTCGACCAGATCTAAGGTTATCGTTGCCTTCAGTCACATGTCCCCGTGGCATGGCTTCATTCAGTTAGTGGCCAAAGTATTTTTGGAGAAGTCCTGAATTGTTTTATTCCCCTAAGTTGTTTTCTCATTGAGCCATAAAAATTATTGAGCTTAAACAGGAGAATGAAGCCAATGATAGAATCTTTTTTTTTTTTTGTTTTTGTTTTTCAATTTGGGGAGAAATAAAAGTTTATTTTCCGGTTTAGACAGCCAACAGAGTTCTATGAGCAAATTCCTGACAGCAGTCTCATATTTTCTTGGATGTGCTAGGGCTTTAGATAAATAGCAAGTTTTTCCATTCTTAAAACAACAAAACAGCTTGCCAGGTGGCCGTGGTGGTACACAGCTTTAATCCAAAAAAAAAAAAAAAAAAAAAAAAAAAGCCTGGAAGACTTGGAAGTGGAACTTTGTGACCAGCCCGATCTACAGGGCAAATTGCAGGACAGCCAGGGTTGTTACACAGAGAAACCCTGTCTCAAAAAAAACATAAAATAAAAATAATCTAACAGTCCACTACATAATCACTCAGGCTCCTGCTCCTCAGATACACTGGAATGAAAAAACCTAATATATATACACTATGTAAATGTATGTATATATGTATATATATACAGAGAGAGAGAGAGAGAGAGAGAGAGAGAGAGAGAGAGAGAAGAGAGAATTGAAATGTCATGTTGTTTGGGAAATCAATTAGAATTTTATTTTATTTTTTAATGTATGTGAATATTTCATCTAGGTGTGTCACTGTGTGTACCATGTATATGTCTGGTACCTACAGGGGACATGGGAGGTTGTCAGATCCTCTGGTACTGCAGTTACAGATGGTTGTGAGCTGCCATGAGGGTGCTGGGAATTGAACCCTTGTCCTCTGGAAGAACAGCCAGTGCTCTTAACTACTAAGCTGTCTGTCTCTCTAGCCCTACCATCTGAATTCTAATTGACTTTCTGTGTGTGTGTGGAGGGGGGTTGGTGGTCAGGGGAAGTTGTGACAGGGTTTCTCCGTGTAAAAGCTGTATCTTAGAATTCTCTGCATAAACCAGTCTGGCCTTGGCCTCACAGAGATCCACCCCTGCATCCTAATCACTAGGAATAAGGGTGTTTAGAATAAAGGTCGTTTATTGCCACCACCAATGGCAATACTTTTATCACTGCATACACGTCCAGGGTGTCTCAGCCTTGATGGCTGTCCTTTATTACTTTTGTTATCGAAATGGTGGGCCACAATCTCTGCCCCAAGCTAGGTCCAACTATCTATCCTCAATAAGCGAATTAGAAGACCCAAATGATAGAGCAGAATGCAGACAAAGGAGACTTACAAATGGGGGTGAGGTGGCCTGACCTGGCTGGGCACAGGTTGTGACCCCCAAGCTCATTCCTTTACACTTGAAGGCTGTTTTTCTGTAGACATGGGAGTTCTTTCAGTGGTTCCTATGGAGGTAAGGGCCATTGCTGTTTGTGTATATTTGTTTCCACTTGAAATGTTAGAATTGGGCTGTCACCATAAGAACACTGGCAAGAACAAAATAAGCAGAACAAACCTGGGTGGTCTGAAGATGAAAACAGAGCAGGACCATTTGTGGGTAACAGGACCCTCTAATAATAGTAACAATAACCTCAGAAGTGAAGGGACATTTGGTAAGATTCAACTGGAAATACCGCCTATTCATGTGGGGTTCATTATTGGTCCATCGCTTGTTTTCTGTTTTGTTTGTTTGTTTGTTTGCTTCAGATTGTACCAGGGGATTGTCCCTAAGACCTTACATATATGCTAAGCTAGCCCTCTACTGATGAGCGTAGGACACGTTTTTCTTAAATCTAACAGCCCACCTGAGGGCCACTCAGGCGCTCCTTAATCCCTTCACTTTATTTGTGTTTTATTTTAAGACAGAATCTCACTAAGTTCCCTATGCTGGCCTGGAACTTTTGATCCTCCTGCCTCAACCTCCCAGGTCATTGAGATATTATACTCACACTGTCAGGCCTGGCATGCTTAGCTTGTACTAGTGGACACAGAATATCCATTTTCATTTCCAGCAGAATTCCCATTTTGATATGTGCTTACTACATATCTTTACAGCCCCCAAATAGTTCTCTACTTTGTAGTTAGAATACCCCATTTAGTCACTCAGGAGGCAGAGGCAGGTGGATCTCTGAGTTCCAAGCCAGTCTGGTCTATAGTGCCAGATTTAGGACCATGTACTGGCTGGCTAGTTTTGTGTGTCAACTTGACACAAGCTGGAGTTATCTCAGAGAAAGGAACTTCCCTTGAGGAAATGCCTCCATGAGACCCAGTTGTAAGGCATTTTCTCAATTAGTGATCAAGGGCGGGGGGCGGGCAGTTGTGTGTGGTGCCATCCCTGGGCTGGTAGTCTTGGGTTCTATAAGAAAGCAAGTTGGGAAAGCCAGGGGGAAGCAAACCAGTAAGAAACATCGCTCCATGGCCTCTGCATCAGCTCCTGCTTCCTGACCTGCTTGAGTTCAGTCCTGGCTTCCTGTGGTGATGAACAGCAATGTGGATGTGTAAGCTGAATAAACCCTTTCCTCCCCAACTTGCTTCTTGGTCATGACATTTGTGCAGGAATAGAAACCCTAAGACTGATAGCTACACAAAGGCTACCCAAAGAAGTTGTCTCAAAAAAAATTCCCCATCTATAAAATGAGTGCAGTGTGTTTGTCTCTCTAATAGTAACTTGAATTTTTTAATCACATTAGATACAGTTGAAGTAATCCATAGCTCTCAGAGAGGTTCAGTGGTGGACTGCATTATCTACTGGGATCCAGGCCCTACGCTGTTAGAATCAGACCCTCACAGAGGGCAGAGACGACTCTGGTTTCTAACCTTGCCTTTCCCACTGCGACCCTGTGTGCATCATGTGGCTTCTGGTTCCCCTTATTTGTAAAACAAAGGATGTGGATTTTATGGTTTCTGAATTCTTGTCCAGGCTCAGAGGCCTCTGAGGACAAGCTGCAGTTTACAGATACCTCACAGCCCTTTGTTAGGAGGAACCAAGTCTCTCTATGTAGCCTCGGCTGTCCTTAAGCTCATGCTGTTCCTTCTTGGCCTGCCTGCCAAGTCTTTATCATTATGGCTGATTTACACATCAAATCAGTGTCAACGTCATTAGGAAATGACTATCAGTAATCTATTAATTGAAAAAGTTATGAACCTAGAGCTTGTAATTCATCAGTTCACATTCTTAGTTGGTGTCCCGAGTACCCACGGTCAGGACTAAGTATCTGTGCTTTCTCCTACTGCCAAAGTCATGGTGTTTTGAAGAGCTGCCCCTGGGTGGTGGTTAGGTCAGGAGGACAGGCTCCACAGGAGTGCATTACTGCTCTTAGGAAAAAGACTCCGCCCCTGTTCCCAACTGTGGGAAGATAGAGCGAGAAGAAGCCTCTCCACTCTTGAATCAGGGATCTGACCCATGCTAGCGCCTTGATTCTGGATTTCCAGTTTCCAGAACTATAAGAAATTAATTTCTAGCTGGGTGTGGAGGCACAAGTCTTTAATCCCAGCACTCAGGAGGCAGAAGCAGGTGGATCACTGTGAGTTCCAGGCCAGTCTGCTCTACATAATGAATTCCAAGTCAGTCAGAGCTGAAGAGTGAGACCCTGTCTCAAAAACAACACATACACACACACACCAAATAATAATAATAATAATAATAATAATAATAATGAAAATATAATGAAGAAAAAAAATAATTATTAAGTCACCAAGTCTGTAGTCTGTGGGGATTTTTGTGATAGCTGCTCAGACTCTTGAAGATGACATCTTGATCTCTCCATAGTGTATTCTTTGAGACTTGTGATGTGTGACTGCACCAGTGCACGCCCTGACCTTTGTCGTGGTGACACAGCTCTGTGTACAGAGGCTGAGTGGGAGACTGCTACCCACAGCCCACGGGTATGGTCTCACCGCCATCATTATTTGCCCCTGTACAGTCCCTAAAGGCAGAATGGAAACTGAGCCGCAAACATGGAGCTTTATAGAAACCAAGAAATCAAGACTCAAGAAAATGAGGGCTTCTTCCTGAGTGTTTTCTTGCCCTTTAGAGACTCATTTCTTGATGCCATTAATAGCACTTGACTGAACGGCACCCTTCAGAACATCATTTCTAATTTCTGAGTCACCGCAGTGATCTTCAGATACTATAGTAACAGGGACTTGTTGCTCCCTCGGATGAAATGTCTCCTGTGTGCTCAGAATGAAGGAGGGAGGATGGGAGGAAAAGCAAGGCCTTAGCCTGCTGAGGACGAGAGGGCCAGGACGAGGAGGTGGGAGAGACAGAGCCTGTTTACCTCCTACACCTGCTCAGCTCATCAGCTTCCCATTTCTGTGAGACAATAAAAGAACCGAAAACCAACTTAACAGGAAGCATTCGTGCCAGGGTCTCAAAGTTCCTTCAAGGGTACTCACCAGATGGCCTAAGTGTGCATTATTCCCTACCAACCTCCTGAAGGCCCATCACCTTCCTTCCCACAGTGTCATGGACTGGAGACCAAGCCTTTTAACACGTGAACCTTTGGGGGACATTTACGATCCAAATCATAACACACCCAAGAGAACATCAATTCTTCTGAGACACACATTTGGAAGCTTTACCGGACATTCGTGGAGCCTCCACAGTGATCAGCTAGTGTGTGTAGAGCCTCCACAGTGATTGGCTATCATGTATGGAGCCCTCACAGTGACTTGCTATCAAGGGAGCCTCCACAGTGATTGGCTAGTGTGTGTAGAGCCTCCACAGTGATTGGCTATCGTGTGTGGAGCCTCCACAGTGATTGGCCATTTCTATTTGTAAAGCAGGAGGACCATTCTTGCTTCTGTGGGTCCTCTTCCTTTTCCTCTCCCTCCCCCGTACCTTTTTTTTCATTTTCTTCCTGAGAGAACACAGGCTGTTCTGGTTTGTAGGATTGCTGCATCTCAGTCTCCCGAGCTAGGGATCTTCTACATTATCTGATAATAATACTTCTTTACTTCCGTTTTCTCAGTCTACCTTTAGCTCAAACTGCCTCCACCCCATTTTTGTTTCTCTATTTCTTTTAAAGTTACCCAGTTACATTCTGTAAATAGCAGCATAGTAGTGGCAAAACAAAACACTTCTGGATTAAAGAAAATAAAATTGAGAGGGGCAAAATGACGAGATAGAAATTTCTAGAAATCTGGTTCAGGTTTTTCTGATTGGTACAACAGGTGGTAATTTCAGGGTCACCTATCATGTCAAAGTTTGGTAGAGAAGGAAGACACACGGGGGCAGCCTTTCTGGGCTTCAGGATTGTGCAGCCCTTGAAATGAGTTTAAGGTTAGTTCTGGGCTGAAGTCCACCTGAGACCCTTTCCTAAAGGCTGTGCAATCACAGCTAACTTGTTCAAATACCCTGTCTTCAGGGTTAATAACTGTACTCAGTGCAGGTCCCGTACCTCCCTCCAGAAGTCTGAGGGATGCTGACCCTCAGGGGATTTCCAGAAGCCATTAGGTCCATCTGTCTATGAGGTGAATCTGTCCCCCACACCAGCTGCTTGACTGAATGATGTCACTTTCCCCACATCAAAAGTCCAGGAGAGGTGGTGAGGAGCCTGCTCCTGCCCTCACACCAGGTGTGAGGAACAACCCTGGAGGACAAGCCTTGGGGGCCGCCATCTTCCTCCTCAAGCTCTGCTTCTCCCCTCAGCTACTTCTCATCAACCCAGTTCCTGCGTTTATAGGACAGTCGCCGATTCAGGAAGTTTCTTATTTGTAGACTTAAGTAATTTTTATATACTCAGTGCTTCAAACTTCACTCCAAGTCATATTTACAGTCACCTACCTTCCCCAACCCAAAGTTATAGAAATACTCCCCATTATTAGCTTTAGATCTGTTAAAGAACTATTTACATCTGTAGAGGTTCAAAATCTGGCATGGCTGCCGTCCCCTGGAAGACCCAAAGGAGAATGTGTTCCCTGTTTGGTCCAGCTTTTGGTGGCCATACTGGTACATGTCCCCTTTAGTCTCTCCGGTCTTTATATCTGTCTTCATGTTGCCTTCCTCTATCTGAAAAACCTCTATCTCATTTGGATAAGAACATTTGACATCAGATTTAGATTCCATCGTAAGAACCCAGGATAATCACTCCCTTACCCTGAACATATATCCAAAGACATGGGCTCTAATGCTTAGGGTCTGTCTTATCATAGAAGCCATCTTGTAGCATGTGGACCATCTCTTATGACTTACATTATAAATAGATAAATAGATATGCACATATATATCTATGTATATACATGTGTGCATGTTATAATATATTGTCTTACATAGAGAGAATTATATAGAGAGAATATATTTTTGTATAGTAAATAAAACCATTTCACTTTGCACATAAACCTTGAATTAGAAGAAATACGTATTTTACAAATAGAAAATACCATGGCAAGAGAATGTCTTGGTTGTAGGGCAACAGAGTGGAAGCACAATAGCATATTAGTTTTTTTTTTTTCTTTCTCTCTGTTTTTGTTTCGTTTTTTGAGACAGTGTTTCTCTGTGTAACTCTAGAAGTCCTGAAACTCAGAGATTCTCCTGCCTTTGCTGAAAAAAAGGTGTGTACCACTACTCCTGGCTTACATATGTACTGGTTTTCTTTCTTTTTTAAATTTAATTGTTAGTTTGTCTGTCTGTTTCTTTCTATCTATCTATCTATCTATCTATCTATCTATCTATCTATCTATCTTAGTTTTTTGAGACATGGAACTCCCTTTGTAGACTAGGCTGGCCTCAAACTCACAGAAATCTGCCTTCCTCTGTTTCCCAAGTGCTGGGATTAAAGGTGTGTGCTACAACACCCAGCTGTGTATTGGTTTTCTTAAGAGGGTTCTTGGCAGTCTGTGGTGGTGTCATGCAATGCAGATCTATTGTCCCTACTTAGATGTAGTTTCTCTTTAAAAAGACCCCACTGACATTTCATCAGCATGCGAGGAAGAATTATATAGTGTAAGTTATTCCCAGCAAAGACATTTTTATTTCAGTAAGTTTGAGTTTTGACACAAGGAAATTGCTTTCAAGATCCTGAAGACAAGCAGCCTTATAAAACCTGCAAAACTGCATGTTACAGAGCTTTGAATTTAGCAATGTACTTTATTTTACTTTTGCTAAGTTGATAAGTAATCACAGGACATATATTCCTCTCACTCAGTTTTTAAAGAAAGGCTATTGTGTCAAGTATGATGTCTGTGGAAGATAGAACCACCTCCAAGAGTATGTAACCTTCGCCAGGATGGTGGTGCACACTTTAATCCCAGCACTTGGGAGGCAGAGGCAGGCGGATTTCTGAGTTCAAGGCCAGCCTGGTCTATAGAGCAACTTCTAGGACAGCCAGGGCTACACAGAGAAACCCTGTCTTCAAAAACCAAAAAACTAAAATCAAAAACTAGTATGTCACTCTTGATACAACCTCTGTGTATGTATTTATATTCATATCTGTATATCCAAGGGTATGTGGTATGCATGTGTGCACATATGTGCACACATGTAGAGAGACCAGAGGTCAAAATTGATGTCTTCCTTTACTTTTCCTGCCTTAAGTTTTGAGAAAGGGTCTCCCATTGAACCCGGAACTTCCTTTCAGAGAGCCCCTGTTGGGTAGCAATTTCCTCTAAGATTGGAAGCATCCATTCTGCAGGATCGCTCAGAAAGACAGGAAGTAAACAACTCAAAATAGCTGCAGGGAGTCCCTGAAACTGACCAGATAGGCTAACCTCTTCCTCCCCAAGAATATAGAAGCAGTAAAGATCCTTCAGTGTCGTCACACTTGTGAAGTAGTCACCAGAGAAGACTGTTCATTCTGACATGGCTTTAAGCCAATAGAAAATCTTTATTAGCCGACCAGAGACTATATTGAGTGTTCTGAGTCCAAATGTAGCTCCCAAGTCTTTCTCAGAGAGCACTTTTAAGCATTAAAAAATATGTCCTGGATTGACATATTTCATTTAACTCGAACAGTTAGCCACAAGCAGAACTTCAGAAGCCAAAAAGCGGGGTTGGTACATTTAGAGACTTTCCCAGTACTATGGACTTTGATGGATTAGGCCTTGTTTTTCATTTGGCAGGTGGTGCTGTATGGATGCTGAGTTTTATAGCCTGCATGGTACTTCCATCACGGAGTCAGTTGTGCTAAGGTCTGGGGGTCTGCTAAGGTTTGGGGGCCCTATTACAACTCTTAGACAAGCCCAATAGCCTGGAATAATGAGACCTGCTGAGCTGCTGGAATAGTAGCTGATCTACATAGTCAGTTCTAGACCAACCAAGACTATAAAGCAAGTCCCTGTCTCAAAGAACTTTTCTTTAAAAAGAGAGCTGGACTGAGTGTGGTAGCTCATGCCTTTAGTCCCATTATTTAGGAGGCAGAGATAGGTGGATATCTATGAGGATGCCAGCTCCGTATGCATAGCCAGTTCCAGGCCTACATAGCTTGGATAAACAAACAAACAAATAAATATGAGACAGATAGACAGAGGCAGAAAGAGAAAGACAGAGAAAAGGGACAGAAAGAGAGCACTAAATATAGAATGTTATTTTGTCCAGTGTCACACAGAGGTTAAAGGTTTATAGGCACATATATTGTACCACCATCAGGATACCAAGACTGATATAGTCTATTGATTACATTCAGATTTCCCAATCTTTATTTGCTGTCATGTATGAAGTTATGTTCAATTGTATCCCTGTGTAGGATCTATCCCCATAGTAGAGATACATTGTATCTTTCCAACACTGATGTCACATTTTTTTGTTTGTTTTGTTTGCACACAAGGTTTCTCTGTGTAGCCAGCGCTGGCTCTCCCAGAACTGACTGATCTGTAGACCTCCAACTCAAGAGCTCCTCCTGCCTCTGCTGGGATTAGTGCCCTGTGCCACCACACCTTGCTGCTGATGTCACCCTTTTCACAACCATGTTTGCCTTTTCTAGCTTCCCTCCTCCCCATTAGCAAGCCCCCACTCACTGGTAACAGCAGATTCACAAAATGCCATCATTTCAACATAGTGTATACATGGAATCAGCCTTTCTAAGCAGTATGGAACACTGGGGACTGGCATCCTTCAACATAATTTCCTAGTGGTTGATCTAAGTTATTGCAGGTCTTCAGTGTGCTTCTTTCTATGAGTAATAGAACACAGTTGCTTTGACCAGTCTACTGGTTGAAGACATATTGGGCTAATTCCAGTTTTGAGATATTGTGGAAGCTGCTAAGAATATCTGTGTGCACATTTTTGTATGAATCGCAGTCTTCATTTCCCTTGGATAAATGTCTAATGGTACATTTTCTGGTTCTGGTACTTGCATGTTTAGTTTATGAGACAGCACCAAACTGTATTCCAGGGCAGCTGGACCATATTACACGCCCCTCCCCCGGCCATTTTTGGGTCATCTTGTGTTTTATGCATCTTCAGCATTTGGCAGTGTCACCAATAGATGCTACTTACCGAAGTGTAGTTTTAATTCACATTCATCTGAGGGTTAGGGATGGCTGGTGATGTTCATCATCTTCACAGAGTTTACTAGCCGTCTGTGCTGCCCACTTCCGTGAGAGGTCTCCTTATTTCTCCTTAGAATGGCTGTCTACTGTGGAGTTTTAAGGATTTGTTATGTGTTTTTAGTCTTGTTAGATATATAGTTTACCAGTGTCCTCTCTCGGTTTGTAGCTTACATTTTCTTCCTCATGGTCTTTAGCAGACAGAGCTTTATGTTTTACAGTCTTTTTTTTTTTTTTTTTTTTTTTTAGATTTCCTCTTGTATACGTTCCTATTTTTGTCTAACCTTAGAGACCAAAGATTTTCTTTATTTTCCCACCCCTTACTGGCTTTTTAGTTTCACACTGAACTCTCTGGTCTATGTTCTGTAGAGCCTTTGGAGCTCTGGACCTGGCTTATGTTTTTGTCTAGATGCTCAGTCGACCCAGCACCAACTCTTCACGGGACTTTCCTTCACCCACAGAACTAGTTTTGTGCCTTTGTTAGATGTGGACACAGCTCTTGTCTATGCTTTAATGTAAATGCTTTACAGTTCTAAACTGGCTCCTCAGCTGTTACTCTAATTGCATCTCAACGTTATGTTTTTGTTGTTGTTGTCTTGTGGGTTTGTTTTTTAACGAGACAGGTTTTCTCTGTGTGGCCCTGTAGACCAGGTGCAGAGGAGTATCCTTTTTTGACTGTGATGAGCTCTGTCAGGCCCTGGAGGAGGACCTGGCAGAGCAGCAGTTTGTGTGGGCCTAAGTTGGGAAGCAGACATCAGAGAAGAGCAGGAGGAAGATCCAATCTGCAGGCCAAAGGCCAATTCAGTTATTTTTGAGACAGGGCCTCACTATGTAGCTCAGGTTGTCCCAGAGCTGGCTATAGACCAGGCTAGCCTCAAACTCAATAGAGATTGGCCTGCCTGTGCCTCCTGACTGTTGAGATTAAAGGTGTGTGGCACTGTACCCACCTCTAATTTTTATTTTAATTTGACTTTGAAAGCATTAAAAGAGAAGGGAAGCTGGGCATGTTTTTCCTGGCGGTGGTAGGGGTGTACTTAGCAGCCCAAGGCCCAGTTTCATCCTTACAACCACCATTGTAAAAAAGAAGACTGGAGGGGATGTGGCCAGGTGCTCATTAAGTATCGGGGTGGAGGGGAATGTGGACACTGGACTGAAGGTTGTGGGAGGCGGGAGAAGAAAGACGCAAAGGCAGGGGTGAAACAGCTGAGGTGGTGTGTTCCAGGGTGGTGATTTCAGAAAGTGGGCAGTTTGTGATGATAAGAGAAGCCACTGCGTTCCAGGGGGCTGTGCATAGCTGGGAGGGAGGGGACACGGGAAGGTCAGGGGACATGTGGCAAACAGGGATGTAGCCAGCATTTTCTGCTGTCTGAACAGCAGCGGAGGCCTCTTAGATTAGTGGTGCTTTTGAGTTTTGACCTTTGCTGTGTCACTTCAGAGTTTTAACTTTTTTAAGTTCATCGATCAGTTGGCTTTTGCTGGGTCAGGGGGATGGAATCCAGACCCTTCACAGAGTTGTGGAGAACTTACCAAAGGAGCCCACTCCAGCCGGCTCAGAGTTCCTCTGTGTTTATCCTTAGGACTTCCTCTAGGATGAAATCACCTTTCCAATCTCCTGGGAGACTTCTGTCCCTGGGACTTTTGTTTCTCTGGACTTCCTGGGGTGAGCAATTAACTAGAAACTACTACGCTTTGATGTCAGAATCTGCTGGAAGCTCAGAAGAGGAGAGAGGGTCCCAGCCTGGCAGCTTTGCTTCACTGTGCTGTGCATTAACGTGATTCGAGTCTCTCTGGCTTCACCTCAGTGAGTTAGCAGTAGGGATAAATACACATGAAAACTCTCAAGTTCAGTTCATTATATATAGGTTTATCTTGCCCTTATGGAAAGTTCAGAACTGTTGGATTCAGCTCTGCCAGTGTTCTCTTTTCCTTTGTGAACCCAGCCGTAGCGTTTGACATAGATCTCAGATAATCACTCTTCCCTGTCAAACGTTTTTCAGCACTTGGTTTCTGAAATACCACACTCCATCTTCCTGACTGCTTATTCTCAGTCACCCTTGCTGTCTCTCCTGGGCCCCTCACCACTGCCTCACCCCAGAGCCTGCTCTTGGGTCCTTTCTCCTTCGTATCTATGCTTATAGTACTGGGAGCTTACACCACTTACAGCTTCCAATTATATGTTTACTTGATGACGAGCAGTCTCTCCAGCAGAGACCTCTTCCCTAGAATCTGGCTTCATCTAGCCTGCGGGCAGTTCCCCAGGGCCTTAAGGCTGTCCAGCACCTGCTTCTTGCCCAACTCTAGCCCAAGTCCCTGCTGCAGTCTCCCGCACTTGCCTGCCCCACAGTCTTTCCACCTCAGCCGCAGCTCTCCCTGCCACTCAGAATCGAAGGTCCCTTCCTGAGCATCTGCGGCGTCTGTCTTTCTTGTACAACTCTGAGCACGCCCTGTTTGCTTTGCCTCAGAATCCATCGGCAGTCCATAGGTGTCACCTCTCTTGATGGTGCCTGACCCAGCTGCCCTGAGCAGAAGTCACTTAAGGTGCTTCACAGCTGGCCCCTGTGTGACTTCTTGCTCTCTCACTTCCTTCTCTGTTCTGCATCCACAGCGTGTTCGTCTGACATTGAGAAAAGCGTGGTAAGCACAGTCCAGCCCGGCTCGGATGATTCCTTGACTCCCTCCCTCTCTGCTGTCACCGGCCTGATTGCCCCTCTCGGACTGACCACATCCTCCCCCATCTCCGAAGCCCGGCAATCACTGCTCTGTCTGCCAGCTATTTTTCAGAAGTCTCCTTAATGAGACCTTCCCGAATCTACAGACTGGCCCCTGCCTCCCCCAGCCCATCCCTCAGCCCCTGCCTCTTCTTTCACCTTATTTTTCTCTCTCGAATGTTTTACCAATCAAAATTGCATATATTTGGTCTCAGTTCTTCTTCCATGACAGTGGAAACTGGGGAGTTCAGAGGGTTGGTTTGTTTGTTTGTTTGTTTGTCTGTCCTTCACCTCTGGGGCCCAGCACGCAGCCTACATTAACTGCACAGTAATGGAATTTAGTCTGAACGACAACTTCCGTCATCTTGGAAGTGGTTAACTTCTCTGACCTTACATTGATTTAATAATCAAAACTAAGAGTGCCAATAAAGAGCCACCTGCAGTCAAACGGAAAAGGAAGCAAAAGGACAGTTGGACAAAAAGATGACCTTTTGTGTGTGTGTGTGTGTGTGTGTATTTAACATTCCTGTGTACTTTCTCATCCCCAAGCTCATTGAATCCTCACAGTACCAGTGTTTGTACAAAACAATAGTTACACTGATAAGCTCAGTTCTGAGGAGTCAGGGTTTGGCGCACACAGGGAGTAGAAAGCTGGCCAAGCCAACACTCTTGTGTGATATTTCAAAGCTCGAAGCCTTTTGTTTTTCTCTTACAGAATGGGTGATTTGGGCTAGTGAAACGTCAGTGTGTAAAGTCACTTGTTGTCCAGCCTGGCGACCTGAGTTTGATGCCCAGCTCCCACGTGGTAAAAGGGGAGAAGTGATTCCCACAAGTTGTCTTTTGACTTCAACATATGTTCAATGACACACGAACACACACACGCACACACACACACACACACGCGTAATAAAAATTAAACAAACAAACAAACCGCTTTTTAGGGCTGAAGAGATGGCTCAGCTGTTAAGAGCACTGGTTGCCCTTCCAGAAGATGAAGGTTCGATTCCTAGCACCTGTTTGACAGCTTACACCCGTCTGTGATCTAGTTCCAGGGAGTCTGACTCCAACTTCTGGCTTTGACAGTCATCAGGCATGAACCTGGTAAGCAGACATCCATGTACACAAAATAATACCCATATGTATAAAAGGTAAAATAGCCAGATGTGGTATCAGCACGCCTTTAATCCTAGCATCTGGAAGGCAAAGGCAGGAGAATCTCAGAGTTCAAGGACAGCCTGATCTATAGAGTGAGTTCTAAGACAAACAAGACTACACAGAGAAATCTTGTGTAAAAAAAAAACAAATAATAATAATAATAATAATAATACCAATTTAAAAATCAATGTGTGCCAGATCAGAAAATTTCACTTTATCCCCCGACTCTAGAAATTAAGGGCATTCTTAAGGAGTTTCTGGGCTTAGAAGCCCCAGGGATACCAACGGATCAATTTATGATCTAGTTTAGTGTCCATATAATAAGTACATAATTATATTCAATTATTATTAGAAGATAGAGGCCAGAAAGTATAATTTGATCCTCAATATTGCCTAAATTATAGCTGAGGATATTAATTGTATTTTTAAATTGTTATTAGATTTTTTTTATATTGGGTGTGAGTGTTTTGCCTGCATAAATATATGTGTGCCACATGCATGCTTTGTGCCTTTGGAGGAGGTCAGCAGGAGGCTCTTAGGGTATGGGATCCCCTGGAACTGAAATTACAGTTCACTGGGTTGTGATCCACTATGTGGGTGCTGGCAGTGGTGCCCCAGTCCTCAACAGGAGCAGCGAGAGCTCGTACCAGCAGAGCTAGCTCTTTGGCTATGTAAGTTGTCTTTTTGAGATTACTATTACTTTTCCCCAAAAGAAAAGCTATACTCTCTCCCTGCTTAAAATCTCAAGGGTGCATTTGAAATGTAAATAAAGAAAATAATAAAAAAAAAAAATCCCAAGGGTGTGTTAGTTTTGCCGCCCCTGGATAGCACGTTAAGACACAGGATCAGGACTTCATAACCCTCCGTGTGACAAAACATCACTAAGTCAAACTAATTGAGGACAGGGAAAGTTGAAATTAGCCAAAAAGTAAAAATTACAGAGTATAAAGAGCTGCAACCCTGCCGTGCTTTGCTTTGTACTCGATGCCAGTTAAACAGCAGCTAAGTCCTGCAAAGTACAGGTCCTGCAGGGTGGGCCTCTTCTAATGAGTAGTCATGAGTCCTTAGTAGGCAGTTTATTTGTAAATATGAACACCTATACATTATTTTCACTGAGTTAAATATTTTTGCTGGAATATTTCCCCCCTTGCATTTCTGCTGCGTAAGCTCTGGGATGTAGACTAGCTGAGCTACAACTGTCTAACCCGTATTCCATAGGCCCACTTCAGTATAAACCTCAGTTCATTAAGGAGAGTGTCAGGCTCCTGTCCCCCTGTTGCTGTCTGGTCACATCAGACCCTCGACTCTTGGGAAATGACAATGGCTTGTTTCCCGGGCAGCCCTCAAGCTGGCACCTTGTGAAATGGATGTCAAGGACTTTGCAGTGCAGGAACTTGTCCTCTGGGGTATGCAGTCGGTGGTTCAGATTTCCTTCCTATCCTCTGGAAGCCCGACTCAGGTCCCCAGCACAGTAAAACTTGCCTTCTTGTCTGTGTTTCCTTTACTTCCTACCTGCTCTTTCCCCACTCCCTCCCCACAACATCCAGGCCTTCTATAGGCGTGGCATGTGCATGCAGTGTACACTGCGCAGATCCAGCACACACACTCCTGTCCCCCCCTTCCCAACCCAGGTATCACCATTGTGTTATCAAGTCCACATATAGGAGAGCGTATGCGGTACCTGTCTTCCGAGACTGGCTTAGTTTTACTTAACATAGTGTCCTTCAGTTCCACCCACTTTGCTGCAGATGACAAGATATCATATTCAATGGCTAAATGAAAAAAAAAAAAGCCCGTTGTGTATTTATGCCACATTTTCATTTTCTGATCATTTATAGACTAGCACGGAGGCAGATCTGAGCTCTTATGAAATGCAGCCTTCTTGTTTGTTAAGTTGACTTCATTTCCTTTGGATATACATCTAGAAGTCGGTTAGCTGAGTCATTTGGTAGTTTTATTTTTATTTCTTTAGTGATCTCCACATTGGCTATACTACTTTACATTCTCACCAACAGTATAGAAAAGATTTCTTTGCCCCACCCATCCCCATCAGCATTTGTTGGGGGTGTGTTGAAGATAGCTGTTCTAACAAGGTTGAAATAGAATCTCATAGTTCTTACTGGGGGGGGGGGGGTTCGTGTCCCGGATGGCTAATGGTATTGAACATTTTTCCTATGTTTATTGGCCATTTGCATTTCTTCTCTTGAGGAAGTCTTTATTCAGATTGTCTCCCCCCCCCCTTTTTTTTTTTAAGCTTAGAGTTCTTGCTGTTTGTACATTTGCTTTTTGAGGTCCTTACACATCCTGGTATATGAGACCTTGCCTGACGGTTACATTCTTCCTACTAAATCATTTCCTCTCCCAAGTAGAAGGCTTTTCATTTGATGGAATCCCGTTTGTCCCTTCTGGATTTTCTTCCCTGTGTCTCTGAGATCCTAGTCAGAAACCCATTGACTGCCCCATGCTGCATCCATGTCTTCCAGTAGCTCCAGAGCTTCGGCTCTGTCCTCTAGCTCTTTGACCTATTTTCAGTTGTGGGGAGAAGGATACAGGGTAAGAGACACCATTCAAGCTTACATCTTCTGCATGAAGCTATCCAGTGTCCCCAGCATCATTTGAAGTCCAGGCTGTCCTCTTTCCCGTGTGTGCTTCTGGTGCCTTTGTGGAACAGCTGCTGGCTGTAGAAGAGTAGGTTTATTTCTGGGATCCCTATTTTGGTTATGAGTCTGTTTTTTATGGCATTCTCATGGTGGTGTGGCGGCTGCAGCTCTGTAGTATGTCTTTAAGTCAGGTCCTGTGATTCTTCCAGGTTTATTATTTGTGCTGAAGATTACTTTCGGGGCTGGCAAGATGGCTCAGCGGGTAAAGGCATCTGCCTCTAAACCTGATGACCTGAATTTGGTCACTGAATCCCTCATGGTAGGAAGTAGAGAACCTCCTCCTAGATTCTGATCTCTCTGTACACATACCACGGTATATGTACACACACAAATACACACACTTGCACACTAAATAATTAAACGTTATTTAAAACATCTTAAAATGATTACTTTGGCTCCTTTTGTACTTTCATATGAACTTTAGAATTTTTTTTAGTTTTTTGAGGAATATGATTAGTATTAATAGTTTGATACGTTGTACTGGATTTTCAAAGCAAGTCAAGTCTCCTTGAGCCATTGTAACAATATTAATTCTTCTGACCTGCAAATGTGAAAGATTGTACCATTTTCTTTGTGTGTGTCTTCTTTAATTTTTAAATTAAGTGTTTTGTAATTTTCACTGGAGGGGACTTTTACTTCCTAAGTTTGTTCCATTGTGACTACAATTGCTTTCATGATTTCTTCCACAGCTAGTTGATTACTGATTTATAGAAGATGAATCTCCTGGACTTCTCTTTGGCCTTTGGATTCTTTGAGGACCAAGACTTTTTTTTGTTAGTTTCTCCTCTGTCCCAAATTGCTAGCGGATGAGGCGGTATCTGGGAAGGGCATAGTGAATGGAAGACTGGGGGCAGTGCTCCGTGCTCCCAGCTGAAGCTGCCCTGTGCCACTTGACTCTCTGGCAGCAGACCAGAGGTGTCTGGAGGGTGTATGAGGTCAGAGTCCTAGCTTTGAGTTTGTCCCTCTCATTTCTGCCTCTTCCTGCCTGGGACAAGGAGAAAGGAAGGAGACTGCACACAGTTTGCAGTTTCAGGACCCAGAAGAGATGCGGAAATAGCAGAGAAGCGGCCAGGACTCTGAATCTTTCAGGTTTTCCTCTCTGGTTCCTGAGTGCTAGCTATCACAGCAAGAAGAGAACCAAGCGGAGGCAGTGAGAGGGGCCATCCTATCCTAAGGCCTTTCTCGAATGGCTCTTCTGTAGATATAACTAGGTTGACCAGCTGTCCTCATTTGCCCAGGACTGTCCTGATTTTAACACTGAAAATTGTGTTTCCCAGGAAACCATTCTCAGGAATACAGAAAGCACAAGCTCTTGGCAGTGGGAGCTGAAGGTTGGGCAGAGCGGGGGTGGGGGGTAGACAAAACCCAAAAGACAGCTGCAAAACACAGGGCTGAGGACAGCTCTGCCCAGCATTACATGGCAGCCGCAGAGTCTGTCCCTGGTAGTAGCTATTCCCACAGTCATGCTATCACCACTGAAAAAAAAAAAAAAAAAAAAAGCCAGCAGTTTTTATCCCACTGCTGATGCTGGCAGTGGTGATTGGCAGTTCCCAGCAATGGACCATCTTCTGTGGCATCACTCAGAGCCATGGGGCTTAAGTCGCAATTAAAGGCTTTGTAATTATGAGTGTTAAGAATCCAGCTTTGACTTTGACTGTTTATTAGCAGTTATGCTTTGTGTCAAGAAAGTGCTAGCAGGGATGGGAGTATAGCTGGGTAGGGGAGCATGTGTTTAGCCTGTGCGTGGGCCTTCACTGAATTCCTAGCACACAGGAATACACCTATGTACACACACACACACACGCACACACACACACACACACACGCACACGCACGCACACGCGCACGCACGCACGCGCACACACACACACGCGCGCGCGCACACACACACACACATACACACAAAAACAAGATTTTTACTAAATATAATGTTAGATTTTTAGGGAGGGAGAAGACAGGAGGAAGAGAGACGTGCTGGGCTGAGTCATCTTCAGGTGACAGTTTTATTACCCCTGGTGAGAGCCACAATGCAACAGACAGGGAGTAGAGAATATGTGACTTACACTGTAGTCATAGGAAAGTCCGGGTTGGTTAATGCCTAAACCATATAATGTGACGTTGGGCAGATTGAATGTATTCCTGCCATGCTTAAAGACCTCTTTGCTTAGGGCTTGGTTACTGGGTGGGCCTGGGCTCTCTGACAAGTAAGTATTCCCATCGTGCTTCCAAGAGTTCAGATATTTAAAGTGATGGTTACCATACCTATGTCCACCCGAGCCAGGCCTCACTGAAGGCTAAATAACTGTGTTCTAATGACAGATAGACTGGATCAGGAGGCGAATGACTGACATGTGAGAATATGCTGGGGTTCGGTAGATTGCGTTTCCACCCCATATTCCTTTTTTCTGCTACGGAGTTGAGAAAAGCTATGCTTAGTGCTTCAGAGGTCACAAGGAGTGTCCTAGGGGCCAGCACCAGAAAAGCCCCATGTAAGCATAGCTTGACCCCCCCGATGGCAGCTGTTTCTGTGACATTTCCGAGGATGCTGCTTGCTTGTGTCAGGCAGCCCAGCGCAGCATGGCAACAGAAACTCCCCGACTCAGCTCTGAGGGCCTTGGACTTGGAAAGTGTGATACATCAGATGCTTTTCTTGTGTCTGTGCTGACTTTGATAAAATCTTGGAAAAACCTATAGGAAAATGGTTGTTGAAATCTTGCCCAAAGAGGAAAGAATTTTGCTCATTCATCTACAGATTCAGCAGATTCAAATGTAAATGTGGAAGTTCTATCCAATCTATAATCTTTCTTCTTTTTGATTTTGATTTTGTTTTTGTTTTTCTATTTGTTTTGTTTTTCAAGACAGGGTTTCTCTGTGTAATCCTGGCCGTCCTGGGCTTGGTAGACCAGTCTGGCCTTGAACTCACAGAGCTCTACCTGCCTCTGCTTCCCTAGTGCTGGGATTAAAGGCAGGCGCCACCACTGCCGGGCTATAAGTGTCTTTCAGGGAACTAAAATGGTTTTACCCACTAATTGTCTTGTTCTTCTCAGATGTGGCATGATTAAGAAGGGCGTACTTTGTTTAAACACAGCAATGAGATTTTTTTCTCCTGTGAACTTGGGCCCCTTAGTTTCCTCAGAGAGTACAGAAGCAGCAACTAAAATGTTTGATTCCACAGAGTGAAGAAGATAGCTGCCATCTTCAAATTCATGACTCTAGCATGCTGGTTTGTCATCAAACAATACCTTCAAAGAACTATTAGGCAGTTTGGGGCTATATTTAAGGTGAGAGTGGAGGAAGGACGCTGCATTGTAAACAAGCCTGGTTGTTTTCTAAAGTGACTGAGGAGCGGGAGAGGGACAGAGTGTGACTGTTGGATGCCATGTGTAAGTGTGACGAAAGCATCATGTGGACATTTGTGTTAAAAAAATAAAAGAAGCTGGGCAGTGGTGGCGCACGCCTTTAATCCCAGCACTTGGGAGACAGAGGCAGGCGGATTTCTGAGTTTGAGGCCAGCCTGGTCTACAGAGTGAGTTCCAGGACAGCCAGGGCTACACAGAGAAACCC
>NC_034590.1:37265629-37274437 GCF_900095145.1 Mus pahari | reverse complement strand
AAAGGGAGGTTTAACTTTAAATCTATTCAAAATGTTTTTATTATTATTTATTTATTTATTTATTATATGTAAGTACACTGTAGCTGTCTTCAGACACTCTAGAAGAGGGCAACAGATCTTGTTAAGGATGGTTGTGAGCCACCATGTGGTTGCTGGGATTTGAACTCTGCACCTTTGTAAGAGCAGTCGGGTGCTCTTACCCATTGAGCCATCTCACCAGCTCCCTCAAAATGTTTTGATATTGATGAGAAACACTTAAATGTGAAATGCAAAAGTATAGCCATTTTAGGCAAGAACCACAGAAAATCTGCCACAGTTAGAACGGGTTGTGGCGTGCTTGGAGGGATGTCAAAGGTAAGATATTAAAACTGATAAATAGAAGGCTGCCAGAAGGAGGGAGGTGCAGGCCGTCGATGGGAGAGACTGTCTTCATGTTGCCTATCTGACAAGGTTTTGGTATCTAGACTACACAAGCAAGTTCCAATGATTAAAAGTGAACAATCCCAATTAGAAGATAAACAAAAGACAGTGAGACATCACTGGAGGGGATATACAGGAGGCTGTGAACATATCAAGTGAACTCCAGGTATCACTGTCTACCTACCAGAAATGGAAACAGTGGTATCTCCGCATGCTCGCAAGGGCGCTGTTCCGGTCTGCTTTCTGTGATTGTGGGAAGACTCTGACCAAAAGCAACTTGAGAGAAGAAAGCATTTGTGTGGCTTACATGTTCCAGTCGGTCATCAAGGGAAGCCTGGCAGGTACTCGGGGCAGAACTCGGAGAAAGGAACTGAAACAGAGAGGGCAGAGGGGCGCTTATTGCTTATGGCCAGTCCCAGGTTCACCTACCTTTATTATACAGCCCCAGCCCCACTGTGTGTAGGCATAGTGTTTCACCTATATAAGGAAAGTGGGTCACCTCTGACTTGCTAGTAGGACCATGAAGTGGGATAGAGAGTCTAAAAACCATTTGGTAGTTCCTTTCAGAACTGACGGTGGACATTCATTGGTGTTATTCATATCAACAGAACTTCCAAAACTGTTCAAACATCTTTCTACAAGCAAATAATTAGGCCAACTGTGATACACCCATATCACAGAACCCTACTTTGATAAGGAGGAAGAAGCCACCAACACATGCGACTACTTGTTCAAACCTCAAAGAGATTATGCTGAGTAAGGAAAGAAGGCCAATTCCGCGGGGTGACATACTATATGATTTCATTCACATAACATTCATGAGTTACCATAATTACACACCAGGAGAACAGATTAGTAGTTCCCAGGGGTTAGGATGGGGTAAATTGATGGGTGTGACTGTAAGAGGCAACACAAGAGAGTCTGCTGCTGATGGTTGATGGTTGAGTGTCTTAATGGCTGGCAGTAGTAGTGGTTGCTACCACTGTGACTTGATAAAGTTGTGCGTGAACACACACACACACACACACAGAGAGAGAGAGAGAGAGAGAGAGAGAGAGAGAGAGAGAGAGAGAGAGAGAGAGGAGAGAAAGAGAGAAACGGGTATGATATAAATCTTAATGTTGTATTCATATTGTATCAATGTCAGTTTCTTGGGGTTTTGTGGTTTGTGTTTTTATTTTTATGACTTTGAATTTGGTTTATTTAGCCCAGACTGGCCTTGAACTTCTGATCCTCCTGCTTCTACTTCGCAAGTGCTCAGATTAAAGGCATGCATCACCGAGTCCAACTTGGTCTTGGTTTGGATGATGTTGTAGAGTTACGTGAGAGGTTAACTCTGGGGGAGGCTGAGAGTAGGTGTGAAACTTCTTGTAGGTTTCTCTGCAGCACATTGTAGTCTACAAGTGTTTCAAACTTTTATAAACTGGTGGATAGGTGCTAACCAGTGAGAAGCTTGTGGGTTCCAAGGGGGCAGTCTGTGTTCTGAGAACTGGAAGGGAATTCTCAAGCTTGTAAGCACTCAAGCCAGTAAGGATATTGAAGGATGTCCACACTCCTTTTTTGAGAGCTTGATTGCGTCACATCAGAGAGACACGGGTAGATTGGTGTCCTGTGGCCCTGAGAACAGTAGAGTGTTGTGAGTGTCGTATCAAAGGCCGTGGTCAGTTTTACTTCCACAGCTCAGAGAGGTGTACTGGGCGAAGAAAGCAGGGCGTCATGAACTACCTACCCTACAGGAAACAAAAGCAAAGCAGAGAATTTTTCCCTTAATGTTATTCAAAAGACACATCTCTTTCATTATTCATGTGTTTGTTTTCCTTTTAAAGGTCTTAACATTCATGTAAATACAAAGCCAACAGAATTTAAATAATCTGTGGCATTTAAAAAAGAATGAAAAGAAATTGCTGTACCCAAGAAGCAGAGATATATTAAAATATTGTTTTTCACGTATTGTTTAATTAGTTCTAATTACTGCTACTTGCCTCTGGTCACCATTTCTGTGTTTGTTTTACTTAAGAAATTACATTTGTGTAACAGAAACTAGCGTATCATTTCACGTTACTTTTTTTGTGTAAGCAGTAATGCGTTCCTTCACTTATATGTTGCTATAACAAAATTCGGAGAAGCAAGTGGATTATAAACAACAGAAGTTTATTTCTCACAGTTCTGTCATCTGAGGAACCCAAGATCAAGGTGCCTGACACGTTTCAGTGAAAGGTGAGTGCTGCTTTCTGCTTCCTGTGTGGCACCTTGTGTCTGGGTCCTCTGGAGGGAAGAATTCGTGTCCCAACTGGACAGAAGAAATGGAAGGCAAGAGAGTTCACCCTTGCGTTGAGGTCCATAATTTTATTTATGAGGATTCCACCCTGATGGTTTAGTCATCTCCCAAACTGTCACCTTGATGCCTAAGTTACAATGTGTGAATTTGAGGGACACTCATGATAGCCGAGCCGTGCCTGTGCTTCTTACTGTATTGTCCTGACGTGGCTCTGAAAAGTGTCTGTGCCGTGACTAGCTTAACAGCAGTGGCAAAAATAATCAAGTCACCCAGCTCTTGGTCCACTTCTGACTCAGACCTATCTTGAGGACATAGCATGGGGTGCTGGCCTAAGGAATGTTGGATTTAAGCCTCAATTTACACCTGTCCTTGCCTAAAGGGAACACAGCATTGCAGTGTCAAAGGTAGGGGTAGGAGAGGGAGAGGATGAAGTAGATAAGAGGAAACATGGACAAATTTTAAAAAGTTTCTGGAACATAATTGAAAGTGAATATAGGTCTGCGGAGCAGAGGAAGGAAGGAGTGGGAAGTGTCCAGAGAGTTGCTACATTTCCAGATCCAGCTAGCTGTGGAGACCTTCTTTGCAGTGGATCGGAGGATCCGGGTTGGAAGTCTTTTAGTTGTTTACCACATCTCTCAGTTGCCTCAAGTCGATTCTACATATAGGAATAGCTTATGTTATGCTATTTTGGGAAGCCGCTCCTAGTGCGTTCAGGATATCGGAGAAATGAATTTGGCTTTGTTAGAATATTTCCAAACAATCCAGAGCCAGGAAACCACACCCTTTCAAAACATATTCTTGTACACCAACTTCAGCTCAGCTGGTGTGTGTGTGTGTGTGTGTGTGTGTGTGTGTGTTTAAATTTCCCCGGCTTTCATAAAACTTTTTCTTTTCATGTAGTTTGCTCTCCATTATGGTGCATATGAATCATATTTAAAATTAGACCTTGTGTTGGCAACAAAATATGCAGTTTTAGAATATGCATCTTTGCAAAACTGGTAAGGTTTACAAATAACCTTACAAATAACCACACCCACACTGGCCCCAAAGTGTCAGGGGTGAAAAGGCTTTGGCACTCACCAGGGCTTCCCTGGGTGCTGAGGCTAAGCTCCTGGCTTCCATACAGCCACACTCTGCCTTTGCCCTGCAGTTCCCCTCATCAGCCCCTGCTCTGCAGATGGGGAGCACTGTATTCCCCACAGACTCTCCTCAGCTTATTTCCATCACAGCTCAACTGATGCCTTCGCCATGTGTATCCACACTTTGTTAAGCAGAGAACATTATCTTAGTGGTAAGAGGACAATGGCTCTGACAGCTTTCCTCTGCTCTTTGTGTTGCCTCGGGAGCAGGAAGGCAAAAGTGTCCTCGCTACCCCCCAACCCCCTCCCCTCTGAAGAAGGAACCTTGGGGTATCCTCTTTCTGTTGCACCCAAAAGCTGAGCTTGCCTCAAGTTTCCATTTGTCTGTTTGAATTTGGTTTCATATCTAATGAAGCTGCCACTAATGACTGGCGTTTGAAGTCCACTCCCTTGAAATAGTCATCAAACTTGTAAACCTGTCGTTGGAAAAAGCGTTTATGGCAGTTGCTAAACATTAGTGTGTTAATGCAAAGTAGCATAGAGTAGCCTCCTTTGTTCATTTGATTCTTTTTCACTATGTGAAAATTATTCTGTACCTCTGGAAATATAAAAGAAAAGATTGGGAAAATTAGCATTAAATGTGGATAGCAGTTGCATAAACAGTAATCTCATGTGCAGAAAATAGTCATAGTCATAAAAAATTAAAACTATCAAACCAACTTGAGAATAAAGTAGCTATTATTATAGACAAATATTTTAACCACTTTGCATCTTATGTTTTATGAGTACAGTGTTCTTCTAATGAGATGAAATAGGGACAACAGACTGTATGGGGAGAGTTTTGAAGTTATTCAATCAGCTTTCGTTTGGGTTTTTTTTTTTTGTTTGTTTTTGTTTTTGTTTTTTGTTTGTTTTGGTATGGTTTTGGTTTTTTAAGACAGGGTTTCTTGGTGTAGCCCTAGCTATCCTGGAACTTGCTCTGTAGACAAGGCTGACTTTGAACTTAGATCCACCAGCCTCTGCTTCCTGAGTGCTGGGATCAAAGGTGTGCGTCAGCACTACCACCAGGCTCATGTTTGAGCTTTTTATAGTAACTATTTTCACATTTTCCTTTAGTGATGTAGGCTTTGAGCTCAGCAAACACGTGTCCTTTGGTGACTTTTGCACCTTGGGTGTGTTCCACCCCTTTCTAATTCATCTTTATACTTGGCTTGGGTGCATGTATGTATGTATATGCGTTTGCGCGTGCGCGCGCGCGCGCGCGCACACACACACACACACACACACACACACACACACATGCTGTGTCTGCTGAGTATGTGCCAGCACATACCTTAAGGCAGAGAAGGTGATAAAGCCTCAGGGAGGGTGCTCTCCATGCACTTGGTGTACAGAATCCTGTCAGGGAAGAAAGGCAGGGCTAAAACTGTGAGCAGCCACACAGACCGTTTCCCTAGTGTCTGGTTGACTAGAGCGAGCCAGACCATCCTTATGTCTGACCTACCAGCCTTTGTCAATGAGTTAGAGTCACCATGGTGCTTGATTCAATAGCACCTGCTATGTACAAAAAGCAGTTAGCTTTCTTAAGCTTTCCATCGCCTTTAGAGAAATTCTCTTCTATACTGTTTTCTAATGTCATGACATTTTACTAGACACCTTTACAGAATACACGCACTATACCTCAAGTACATGCTAAGAAGCCAGTATCTTGAATACTGTGTATACATGTGAATGTAGTTTAGTCATAAGTATCAGTTAGTTGTTGCTGTGTAACAAAACACTTAAGTGCCCAGCATCTTAAAAATAAAAGCAGCAATGAGGCTGGCAAACTGTGGTGAGGCCCACTGAATGCTTCTCTGGTTAGATTTGTCTGGGCTCCCTCATACAGATGCAGGCAGTTTGTAGCTTGGCTGGAACTTGACAGTATAGCATTCCTTTACTTGAATTTCAAGAGTTTGGCAGATTATTAGCCAGGGTGTCTCATTTCTTTTCTGTGTGATCTCTCCAGCAGGCTCCTATGGTAAGCTCGGGGTTCTGAGCATGGCAGATAAGCAAGCCCCTGGTGATCAGGCTTTGTTCTAGAGTCTGCCTGTCACATTTGCCCTATCCTCAAAGCAGGCTACATCATCCCTGAGTTCAAAGGCTAGAAGAGACTACGCCATGGCACATTCGGTCCGGGATGGGAAGAATTTATGACAGTCTTTTACAGTCTATCTTTCCAGATAGATGTATGTCTGTTTTTATGCTCCTGTTACTTTTCATGATCAAAAGAAGCTAGATGTATGCTGTTATCCAACATACCCGAGAGCAGAAAGAGTATGCTCACAGAGCCTCTGCTGCATATCACCTGGACTCACCAGTTGTCAGGATTTTGTTGCAAGTTCACTCCTAGTTTTACAATTTCCACTTTGCGAAACTATTTTTAAAGTAAACTCCAAACATCCTGGCATTTCAGCTTTGTGTGTTTACATGCACATTTCTCCAGTGGGGACCCTTCCTGGAGAGGAAGCTATGAAACCATCATTATGTTTGGCATCATCCAACCCAGTTTCTGATTGTTCATCCTAAGCCATCTTTAAAATCTCTTGTAGAAGCAGATAGATTTGAAGAGGAGCTTGGATAAGATCCTCCCTCCCTCCCTCCCTCCCTCCCTCCCTCCCTCTTCTGGTCTTTCATTCACAGGATCTTATTCAGCCCAGATTGGCTTCTAGCTCATTTTATAACCAGGGATGGCCTTGAAGGTGTGATCTTCCTGCTTCCACCTCTCTCCCAAGCTCTGGAATTAGAGGTATGTGGTGATGCAATACTGGAGGTAAAACCCAGGCTTCAAGCTAGGTCAGTGCTCTACTAACTCAGCTCCCTCCCAAGCCCTTTTCATTTGTCTTTCCCACTGATTTGCATGGGAAACATCCTCTTTCCAAAGAACCTTTCACATTTATTTGCTTCTTGAAAGTCATTAAACTGCTCCTCCATCACCTACATTTCTGTCAATACAAGACAGCCTTCTAGGCTAGAGGCCATTCAGATCACAGTTTTGAGGGGGACAGGAATTGCTTGTAGACAGTACTGGGTGTTTCCAGTTGTCTCATAGTAGGCATAAAAGCTTGTCTGTGAGGCATTCTGGGAGTGTGGGAGAGGCTCTTCCGCCCTTGTGTCTAAAGATCCAAGATGATATTTTGAAGTCACAAGTTTACCCTTCTTAGCTGGAGTTCCAGGTCAGACATTCTCTCCCTGATTATAGGGGACAAAATGTATCCTTGCTGTTGCTGGAGAAGCCAGGGTCCCTGTGTGCACAGGGCTGTTCAGGGAGTTATGTTTGTTTACAGGACCTTTCCCTCTTTTCTTCTCGTGATGAATTCATGGGTCTTAGATGTCTGGTGTTTATTCTTTCCTTTCATCCCTTCTCCTGCCCCTCCCCCTTCTTCCTCCTTTTCTTTCTCCCTATCAGATTGTATCGTCTTTGGTCCTTGGAAGCAGCTTCCTGGTTTCTGTATCCTTTGACCCACTGTTACTTGTTCCCGCTTTCTGGAGCTTGCAGAATCCTTGACCTCCACTTCTAACTGCCTGTTCCCGACTGGACATTGCAGTATGTATGCTAAGTGTCCAATGCTGTTGAGCTGTTGTGATTTCTAGGCCCCTTTCAGTGGCCAGGACTATTTTACAATGGCACCAGTAAAAAATTCAGTAGTTTCAAAATGTTCATTTAACTTTTTTTGTTGTTTGTGTTTTGTGGGTGTGTTGTTGTTGTTGTTGTTTGGATTTTCAAGGTAGTGTTTCTTTGTGTGACCTTGGCTGTTCTAGAATTAGCTCTGTAGACCAGGCTAGCCTCACACTTACAGAGATTTGCCTGCCTCTGCCTCCTGAGGGCTGGTGTGTGCCACCACTGCCTGGCTTATTTAACTTTTTTTTTTATACTTTTTTTTTTTGTTATTAGTTACAATATCAGTTCCTAACAATGATAATATGCACGAATATATATCCCTCTTATAACAGATATAACATTGCCATTATTAGCCTATACAAAAATATATATTAGCATTATTACTTTGAAATTGTTCTATATTTGTATTTAGCTTTATGAAGATTATATCCTGTAACAATGCTAACATTATAAATTGATGTGTGAGTAGAGTGTGGTGGCTTACATCTGTAATGTCAGCACTTTCGAGGTTGAAGCTGAAGGATTCCAAGTATTCAGGCCATTCTGGGCTGCATAGTCAGTTGGAGGCCAGTCTCGGCTACAGAGTAAGACCCCATTCCCTATTTCAAAAAAAAAAAAAAAAAAAAAGAAGGTGTGTGTTAATAATGGTAATGTGTTAAATATTCCCATGTATGCTGATACATCGTTAGAAGTATATTGATGAATATGCAAGTGTATATTAATGCATATTATACAGTGGGTTCAAGATGGTGTGTTCTTGTTGTTAGCATCAGATCACTGAGTGACTTTCCTTCCAGGCTGTTTTTCTTAGAATGTGCTGCAGTCACTGAAAACATCTTCCCTGCATGGCTAGGTCACTAAGGAGATTAGATTTTCTTTCCAACTTGTTTCTTGGCAAGGACAGAAGAGGGCAGGGAGGCATCAAAACTCAATCTTCCCTTGCAGGGCACACCCCTACGTGACCTCTGCCACTCTTGCCTGCTGACAGCACCCGGAGCTGACAGGCCTTTCTGGAAAAGCTCCCTTTCCCCACTAGTCCACTGCTTTGGATTCTCCTGCCATCTTTGGAGGACACACTTAGAACTAGGGACATGTAGATGGCTGATTATCATATCCACTAGTGTGTGAAGCCTTGGAAAGTATCTTGTGGTAGTTCTGTCATAAAGTTGAGCCTTGGGAAAAATGGGTCTTGACCAGAATAAGAAATATGCTAAGCAAAGTATGGTGGCTCAGGCCTGTGATCCCCAAACTTGAGAGGTAGAGGTGGAAAGCTCAGAAATTCTAGGTCATTCCCCACTACCTAGCAAGTCCAAGGCCAACCTGGGAGATTATATATATATATATATATATATATATATATATATATATAT
>NC_034590.1:37261947-37265414 GCF_900095145.1 Mus pahari | reverse complement strand
ATATATATATATATCCCTAGCTAGCAAGTCCAAGGCCAACCTGGGATATATATATATATTTGATACCCTACCCCATGAGAAAAATCTGGAGAGGCAGAGAGAATAAGAAATAGGAATATGAATGTATACTTTGCTTTGTCCTCCTACTTTCTGACAATACAGTCTGTCTGGTCTGATGATGCGTCTTAGTTACTTTTCTATTATTGTGAATACACTAAGACAACTTGTAGAAGAAAGAGTTTATTGCTGACTTACAGTTTCAGAGAATGAGTCATGACCGTCATTTGGGGACATGGCAGAAGGCATGGCACTGGAACAGTAGCTGAGGGATTACATCTTGAGATACAACCATGAGGTAATGAGAGAGAGAGCTAAATGGGAAGGGTGTGGGCCTTTGAAGACTCTAAGCCTACCTCCACCAAGGCCATACCTCCTCATCCTTCAAAGTGTGCCCTGGCTGGAAAAGAGCCTTCACAGGTGAGTTCCAGGCAGCCTTGGATACATGAGGCAGACTCAAGAAAAGAAGAAAGCAGAAGAGGAAGAAGAGGAGGAGGAGGAGGAGAAGAGAAGAAAGAAAAAGCTCAAGAAAGAAAAAAAACAATGAATGAATTCAGTGGTAGAATTGTTTAACATTGTTTAACCTTGTGAGGCCCTGTGTTTAATTCCCAGCACTGTGAGAGAGTGGGGGGCTTTGACTGGCAGAACTTGACAGTTGAGTTAGTTGTACTAATGTGAAGCAAGAGATGTTCAATGTTTCAGGGACATGCAAGATGCTAACAATAGAGGAAAATGGGTCCAGGGACTCCCTGGAGTTTTTACTTAGCATGTGCCTGTGCACACATGAGCCAGCACACACTACACATGAGAGAGAGAGAGAGAGAGAGAGAGAGAGAGAGAGAGAGAGAGAGAGAGAGAGAGAGTCAAAGCCAGAAAGCAATCTGGAGACAAACTTTCTATTTAGGTTTAAATGATAGTATTTATGGGCAACTGGAATGTGAGCACAGTGGATTTTAAAACTGTATATTACTTGTGAAATTAGGGAGGAGGGAAGATCCAGACGATTTGGGCATGCCTTGACACAGAGAAATGGCTTGTGGGCAGCTCTGGGGAGGCTTGCTACCAATTGAACATTATCTATCGGGAGAGGCGGGATAATCTTTCCTGTATCTGGATCTTGGAAATCAGATCCTGTTCCCAACATAAGAAAAAGTGCCAGGAAAGCCCTTAATTATGGCCTAAACCTGGTGGAGGTTGTTTTTCCCTTCAGTGGTTGCCATCATGATTTGTCATACTTATTTGCTAATCAATGTCATTCTACAGAAAGAGAAACTTCAAATGTAAAACATTAGAACACATTTTACCACTCACATCGTGCAACACCACTTTTAAATGTAAATCTCAGAGATTTTAGCTCCTGCGAGGAATTGATACAATTCAGACTTGTGGCTTGACCTCAGAGGATACCTTGAGCTGACCAGAAGTGACCAGCACACCCAGACTTAGGAAGGTTGGAAAGAGCTAGTGGCGAGCCCAAACCCAGGAACAGAACCAATCTTGGCCTGGCACGCTTGAAAGAAGCATGGGCCTTCACAGGGGACCAGGTTCCACCTCTGCCTGTGCTTGGCCTGCAGACTTGCTAGGATCCCTTAAATGATTTAAAGTGCCTGCTGAGTGTAAGGTATGAGCATAATGAGTTTCCAGCCAACTGCTTCCACCAAGAAGATGGAGGGTGTTAACCGCCACCGCTACCCGCTTCCCAATCACTAGAGTCCTTGGTTATTCAGCCTAGGCTGGCCAAGGGTTTACTTCAAACCAAGATGGACCCCTCACCAGCTGCCCACCAGACAGGAAGTAGCATTGCCTGCCTGGGGCCCTTATGCTGGAAGTACACACAGGAGTCGCCCGTCCCTTGCTTGGATCCTTGCCAGAGTCGGAAGCAGCTGGGAAAGGAACAACATCGACTTCCTGAGGTGCTCTAGCAGATAGCCTAGACCAACTCCTAGGAAGTGACTGGAGGGAGAAAGATGGGACAGCATGGGCCCAGAGTCCAGAGTGCAACTTCCTCTGTCTCTGAGACATTTATTTCCAAAACACAGGTCCCAAATGGAAACTAAGATTCAAGACCATAAGCCCCCCCCCCCCCGCACGCCCGGCCCCATCTCTAGGCAAGTACTGTGCTATGCACTGTGGAGAGCTTTTGAAGGTAGTCAGTGGGTACTGATCAGTCAACGGGGTGTTTCCTTTTTAAATGGGAAACAGCAAAGGAAGCTTGGATTCTAAGGTAGAATTCTGTGGCCCAAGAGAGGATGGAGTGATGGGGACACAGAGGAAAGGAGCGTGGGGTGGATTTGAAGCTCAGGGGGAGGGTGAGAAGAAGCATCCTTTCCCATCTGGAGAAGAGCTGGGGAGAGGTGAACCAATGGTAGGGGGGGGGTCAGAAGAGACACCCCGGATACTGTGAAGAAAAGCAACCCGCTGCTCAGAGCTGAGCCAGGCCACCTTCAGGTTCTGCACTCAGGACATTGCTGTACTTAAGTTCTGTTTGTGGACTGTTCAGGACAGGAGAAAAAGTGCCACTTGTTGCATTTGGAGGGAGGATGGCCCTCAGGGAGAGGTGTTTTTGTTTTTGAGACGTGGTGTCAAATAGTCCAGGTTAGAAATACTCTTTACCCTGAAGAAAATTTCAAAAAGATTTGATTTTAGTGTTTATATGAACTATTAAAAAAAAAAAAGAATCGACAAAGGGGGGAAGAGCAAGGCAGAGGATCTGGGAGGGTAGACATGATGCAAGCACTGGCTATGTTCTTATGGAATTGTAACAGTGAAACCTACTAATATGTACAATTAATATTCGCTTATGGTAAAAATCAAGTTGCATTGATTCTTAACAATATTTTTGTATCTTTATTATAGTGAAATATATATACTATATATGTATATAAAACATAACATTTTTAGTAACCTTTAAGTATACAATTTATAATGTTTATTTTAAAATAAGATACAAATAAGGGCTGGTGAGATGGCTCAGCAGTTAAGAGCCAAGCCTAAGGACCTGGGACCTAGTTGTTAAAAGGACCTAAGAACTGACTCCCGTACTCATTTCTATCCATTGAGGTGGGTCTCTCCTCTCTCTGTCGCTCTGGCTGTTCTGGATCTCACTATGCAGACCAGTTTGCCTAGGGTTCACTCAGATCTGCCTGCCTCAGCCTCTGTTCTCTGCTGGGGTTAAAGGCATATACTACCGTGCCCAGATTGTTTAAGGTCTCTAGAAATTTGACAAGTCAGAGAAAGTTTGTTCCCATTTTGTTCTGCCCTGTGACTATGGGTATATGAAAGTCCTGAAGCCATCCACAGACTCCTTAAGTGATGTGGCCTGGTCAGAACACTCAGTGACGGTACCCTACTGTTGATAGCAGGTTTTTTGTTGTTTTTTTGTTTTTTTCCAAGACAGGGTTTCTCTGTAT
>NC_034590.1:37246328-37261942 GCF_900095145.1 Mus pahari | reverse complement strand
CCTGGAACTCACTCTGTAGACCAGGCTGGCCTCAAACTCAGAAATCTGCCTGCCTCTGCCTCCCGAGTGCTGGGATTAAAGGCATGCGCCACCACGCCTGGCTGATAGTGGGGGGTGGGGGAGTGGGTGGGGGGGTTGGTTGCATTATCAAGATCACCTCATGGTGCCCAACATTTCTTCCTTTTCAAGAATAAACCCACAGCACTTATGAAAAGCAGCATCACTATGCTTTTCTAGAGGTGGTTGTCTATTGTTTCGTTTTTACAGTAGGAACATAAATATCCATATGTAACGAGTGAGTGTAGACACAGCTCATTGAATGAAGGACGTGCTACTTAGCAATTCTAAGATTTCTAAAGCTTCTGTATTCAGTTCCTTTCGCTCAGACCGCAGACACCAGAAGTCCCACAGGAAGTCGTGCTTCTGAGTGTTGTGGTTTTCAGTTTCCTGTTCCTGTGCATTAGATCAGAAAGAAATCTGCACACAAAGGGAAGAAAAGTTTTGGTTGAACTTTCTTGTATCTCTCAATGAGATTTTCTAACTTACTTGCGTTTCTCCCTTATAAATCCATGAGAATTATGGCCATATCCATCTGTAATCATTAATGTCATTGCATACTTTGAGAACGTTTGATGCTCACTGGGTAAATTGTTAAAGTTAAGGGTGTGTCTCAGAGATAATGCTGCGTACTCTCTACTCCCCCATACTGAGGCCCCCCCCTAAACTGTAGAGAAGCAACCCCCATCCCAGTCAGTTAAACTATAGGGATGGAGGTAGATTCCTCCAAAAGTGTTTTTCTTTAAAATGATTTTTAAAATGTATTTTTGTTAGGATACACATGAATAGGTTTCATTGTGGCACCTTCACCTTCATTTCTATAAATGATGGGACCCTTCCCTTGGAGAAGACATACAAATATAGTTTGCCTTAGATATTAAAAATATCTATTCAGTTTACCTAGTTATAGTTCAATTTAGATGATTTAATTCGGTTACTCAAAATACCACTGGAACATTTTAAGAATGGCTACATTATTTGGAAATTTTTAACTGACACACTTTTTAAAGCAAAGTATTCTGAAAGTGAAAAGGTTTTCCTTGATTTCATTTTGTTTGTTTGTTTGTTTGTTTGTTTTAAGCTATGGCAAGATAAGACCAACCAGGAATATTAGATGTCGACACGATGTCGTGATCTAATATTTAGCTTACATAATAGACTTGATAAACCGATTGACCAATGAGAAAAGGGAAGGAGTAGGTGCATCAAACCGCCAGGCAGGCCTGCAGAGTGCATCCCTTATTGAATGGTAATGCCCTGGTGTGAAAGTCCTTCAGGAATGACTTTCTCAGCAGCAGCACATCCAAATCTTTTATAATGCTGTTTTCTCATAGGATAAATTTAATCACCCCCTTTGAGAGAACAAAGGACACTTTGCCTGTGAAATAACCACACACATCCCAACTAAAAACAAAACAAAACAAAACACAAAACTGACTTTAACTGTTTTCCTGCATTCCAAGAAACAGGGTTTGGTTTGCAAAGATGCTCTTTTCAGGTTCAGCTAGCTTAGAGTTGCAAAATACTTGACTTTGAAACCTTAATTGATGTTCACGTTTCATGTATGGATATTTCCAAGTTAGAATTAGGTTTAATTTGGTCATGTAGTTAAATTCTCAAGAGAAACCAGTAGTCTAAAACCCGATGATGCTTCTTCTGTCTCCCTCTTCCTTGTATGGCTACTGTAGCACTATACTAGGTACTTCAAGCATGTTATCTAATGTTACTAAAATTTTCTAATATTCCTTAAGAGCTTTGCAGTATACAGAATGTAAATTAATGAAGCTCCAAATAGTTTTCTACCTACTTTTTTTTCTGTTCAGCAAGGCAGTTGGCCTAAGTTTGCACAGTGGCCTATTGAACTTGTTGAATTCCGCGTGTCCTTACATCCTTTTCTGGTTTGGAAAGGCCGGCAGCCTGGTCTGTCTCTTCAGGGGCCAAGAATTTCAGCAATCTTGATAGCCTAAAATATTCTATTGAGATTCCCGTCTAGCGAGGCGGGAGAAGGGGGCTGGGATTATCTCAGTGTCCAGATCTGTACCTGGTTTATTTAAGGCAGTCGGGTTGTTCTGAGCCTTCTAGAACGCTTCTGTTGTGCTTTAAACAAAAACATATCTATCTCCAGTGGGGTAAGAATGCCGAGACACATGGTGACAGTTGTGACCATTGTTACTTGCGAGGCTAAAGAAACCACAGTTGGGTATTGGCCAGGCCGACCTTTCTCGTCACACTCCTGCGTGGGGCCGATCTGGGGTGGCTGGATCAGGAGAGAGTAGACAAGTCTCTGTAGGGAGTCAAAAAGCTTTAGTACACAGGGGTTTGGGGTTCTCGGGGGCGGGGGGCGCGAATTCTGCCGGATCTGTGATAAAAACAAACAGGATGGATCGCGCGGCAGCGGAAACCGCCTAGCAAGTTACTTGGGTAGCCGAGCTTTTCCTTCCGCGCGGGGGTCGGACCCGGCCTGGCCCCGCCCCTCGCGGAGGCCCCGCCCCCGCCGGCTGGGCATGCTCAGTGGCCCGGTCGGGCAGGTTTTGCGTGGCCGCCTGAGTTGCCCGCGACGGCTCTGCCCGCCGACGGCACGTCTCTCGGCGGCCGCGCGTTCCGGGGAAGTTACGTGCGGGAGCAGGCTTTTGAGGAGACGCCCGAGGGCGGAGGGGACAGCCGGAGGCCCCGGTTCCGCGGAGCGGCGAGCCGGCCGAGGGCGGCGGAGGCCGAGGAGGCGGCCGGGTGTGCCCCGCGGAGAAGCCCGGGCGGGGCGGACGCTTCCCGGACTTTTGTCCCACTTGAATCCCCTCCCCGTGGGCCGGGCCTTTCCGGCCTCCCCCGCCCCTGCCCCGCTCGTCCCCGGGAGATGTTTATGCGGACGGTGGCGTGAGGAGCGGGCGGGCCGGCGGCGCGGAGTTTCGGGTCCGAGGAGCTTCGCGCGGCGCGGAGAGAGACAAGATGTCCGCCAGGGCCGCGGCCGCTAAGGTGAGAACCTCTCGGCCAGCCGGGCGGCGGGCTGGGCGGCGGGGGGCGGCGGGGGAGCCTCGCCCCGCCCTCCCCGCGGGCGGCAGCCGGGGGCGACCGCGGCGGGGCGGGGAGGGGAGGCGGGAGGGCGGGCTGGGGGTGCGCCTGCCGCCCGGGCAGGTGCACGGCTGCCGGTGCCTGGCTCCGGCTCGCGCCGGGAGGCGACGTGCAACAGGTCCCGCGCCTGGAAAGTCGCCCCGGGTGAGGATTCTCAGGCCCCGGGAGCTTGTCTGCGGAGAGACCCGGGGGTGTCACCTGCAGCAGGAGGGTGGGTGGGTAGCCGCGGGGCTGGCTCTGGAGGAGTGGTTGGTACCCGACGAAACCCTATAGTTTCGATCTGATGTCACCCGCTGCGGTATGCGCAATGGCAGCGATAAAGCTTGGAGGCAGCAAAAACACTCCGCTCTAGAGTAGCTAGGGTTTATTTTGAGGTTTATTATTTATGTGAGGCCACACAAGGAGGAAAGTTTTTAAGCACTTTAATTTCAACTTGCAGAAGTAGCACAAAGTGTCCCTACACACGGACAGTAAGATGGGTGCAAACCAAGAGAGCCCGGTGAATTCTGCACAAAACAACTTGCCCGTCTGTTTTCCAGTATGCTTTGAAGTGTGCTTCTTGACAGTGTGCCATATTATTATTACATTAGGCTAAAATTCTTAAAGATGAAATAGAACCCTCCTTTTGTACGTTTTAATAAAAAAAAAAAATCCTAAAGTGCTTGCTCTTTCAATGACAGGCATACAATGTGAGAGAAATCAATCCGTTATTCAAACAGCTTAAACAGGTGGTGATTTTATGTACTTTTCTATTTGGAATACTTAGTCAGAACCTTTGAGAATAGATGGAAATTTCTGAATTCTTGACTGGACCTTGTTTCTTTGGCAGATACTACACTCTAGGTTTAGTATAGATTGTTATAAGGAATAAAGTATTCCTCCTGTAGGAATAATTTAGTTAGTATCTTTTTTTTGAGCAAACATTGATGAAATATCTAAAAGGAAGACTGGGTCCAAAAACTAGACTCAGTGCAACATTTGTTACTTTTAAAATATAAATAATGATATTAACCTTTGCTGGGACTTGCTTTCTTGGGACCAAAGGCTTTGTTGCCATATTACACAGAATGTCACTTTGTTTCAAAGTGTGAGCTCTGGTACTTGTTATTCAAGACAACACACTTGGAAAGTGTTATTCCAAGAGAAGTGTTTCCAATCGCTTGCTGTGGCAAGGTGATTTAGAAGGTGTGCTTTTACACATAAATTGTGGTATTGAGATCTTATGGCACAGAGGAACACCTCTGTAGTTAAATATTTGCATCCTTAACTGGGAACTGAAGGGTTATTTTCTTGGATGCAATCTTACATAAAGCTAGGCCCACCCTCAATGAGCTGGTGAATGCAGTGTTAACCAGTAGCTTCCTTCCCTATAAGTCACATTTACTGTTTTCAGGGAACCAAAAATGCTTAAGCACCCAGCTCTGTGATTGTTTTACATAGGGTGCTTTTGTTTCTCCTACCCCTGTTAAAACATACAGACACTCATTTTGCAGCCTGCTCTTGTGTTTTTGGCACAGCAGTTGTAGAACTGGAGTACGCCAGTACTTTTCATTCTCCAGCTTTGTAAGGTCGAGTAGTTTTCACCATGCCGCTCCAGTCATCGCTGCCTTTTGGATGGAGATGTTGGGCTTGTTTCCAGGATATTGTTATTGCAATGAGTATAATTTATATAATTGTATTTACATTTTTGTATCTGTACACCTGCTACTGTATGTCAGCTTATTAAAAGTGAAACTGCTATGCCAAAGAGTGCATTTCAAATTCTGATATACACAAACACTTACTCCAAAGTCTATACCTAAGAATAAACACAGCAAATATTGGTGAGTTGGCCTGAATCTTGATGAAGGACATAAATCCAAGTCAGTGCCATAAAACTTTGTGGCTGACGAGAGTCGATAGAATTTACCCACGGTCCCTGACTTGATGATTAAGTGCAGCGACTTCTAAGTAGAATTCCATTGTAGTGTTATAGAAAGCATGATAGCTTGATAAGATGTTTATCTTACCATGTAGATGAATGCAAGGAGAAAGTCCTTTCAGAAAACCCTATTTATTATAAATTCAGAGTACTTTAAAATAGAGAATGGAGTCACATAGTCAGAAATAGATATTTATGAGCATTTAGTGATTGTGATCAACATTAAATATGAGCTAAGATAGCCGGGCGTGATGGCGGTCACTTTTAATCCCAGCACCTGGGAGACAGAGGCAGGCGAATTTCTGAGTTGGAGGCCAGCCTGGTCTACAGAGTGAGTTCCAGGACAGCCAGGGCTACACTGAGAAACCCTGTCTCGAAAACAAAAAAAAACAAAAAAAACCAAACAAAACCCAAATAAATAAATAAATAAATAATAATAAAAAAAAAATAAAAATATGAGCTAAGATTAATATGTGGGGGTAATTCAATTGATTCTCACAGTAACACTACGAAGTGGAAGCAGAAAGCCTGTGTTAGGCACATTTAAGACCAGCAAAAGGGAAAACAATATATGTCAAACTAAGTATAGATTATTGGGAAAGAATCCCTTATTCCGTAAATAAAACTACAAAGACTGGTATCATGTTTTAAAAGTGTCTCTTTCCTGCTTCATATGAAACAACAATAAGATCCTGATGACTCTTGGAGTTAGTTCTTGTGGGTGTATGATGGGGGTACCTGCTGTGGTGACAGTAACCAGTGCAGGTCAGATGACAGTTTTGTGGCTTTGGTCAGGCTTTGGTCAGGCTTGCGTCCATGAGTCACAAGTATCTTTAGTCACTAACCATCTTTCCTTCCCTGTCCCTCATGAAGGTTTAAGCGTTTGAAAAAATAATTGACAAAACACGAGAAAAGAAGTGCAGGGAGGCACGCACATGCACACGCACACACACATGCACATGTACAAGCAAGTGATTGGGAAGGGATTCTCTGTTGATGATAGTGACTAAATAAAGGGCAAGGCCTTAGGTGTATGATGTGCATCTGAGTTTGCAATGAGGTTTGTTTACTAGTGTTCCTGATAACAGTTACTCAAAAGTTGAAAACAAGTGTGGGGTTGGTTCTCCGACTTTTCGTGTAATTGCTTAATTATGTAAGGAAATGGCATTGATAATTACTAGGAACTGTTTCATTGGCTGACCCACAGAAAGTGGCTGAAGGAAGTTGCTGTGGTTTCTGGATTTTCAAGTTGTATCACTTTGGAGGAAACAGTATAAATTTCTGTGGTGTCCTCCTGGGCTGTTTTCTTGTTTTGCTGTGTAGTGAAATGTTTGTGTCTGAGAAACAGTTTTGTCTTTCCTAATGGCTATGTCTGAAATTATAGTGTAGATGGACATAAAAATGATTTACACTTTTCTTTTTTAAACCATTGCTGTTTATTGTAAGGATTCTCAGGCATCTATCAAGTGAGGCACAGTGGGTTTGTTTTTCAACAGCTGAACATATTTTAAACTTAAGAACTATAGAAAATAGCTAAGGTAATGATCAAAACTAATTATTACATGAGTCTTTTTATAGATAAGGATAGTTTGCTGAGTTAACTGATGAGTATTTGCTTCATGTGCTTCCAGAGTAAGTAAGAATTCATTTGAGGCTTACATTTTCACTTGATTGTGTCTACCGCCATTTATGATATTTGTTCTAGTGATGCTCCCCCACCTGCTTTGCTCAGTTTGCACAGTAGTTTCCACCAGAATGTATTTTAGTCACAGGCTTTTGAGTACGTTGGTGTGTTGAACATTTTAGATGCCATTCATTAAAGCTTTAGTTCATGTAAATTGGCTGGTAGTCCTCATTACATTATGTAGCTTTTAAGTTTACTGTGAGATATCTTCATAGCTTATTGACAGAATGCTGGTTTCCCTAATATATGCTTTCATGGTTGGAGCTTGTAGAAAGTAAACTTTTATTTTAGATTGAGGAAGACTTAATGCTTCCTCTTGCTTGCTGTGGAGATAGTGTCAGCCTCCTCACCAATAGTTAAGGAGCTTGAAGTAGTCTGGCTTTTAGAGCTCTGATGGCGTTTAGAGGGCTGTTGCTTGTTTGGCTTGAGGGGGAAAATCCTAGAAAGGGTTCTGCCTCTGACTTACCTGCTCTTTAATCCTTTTCTGTTTAGAGACCTAGTATAAGCTCAGTACAGATGTTAAGAATAAATCACAATAAATAAAATAGGCTATAGTGCTGTTAGGGAAATGTCTCTAAGGAAAAAAACTTTTTAAAAATCCTGTTTTGGAGTGTCTTTTAGAATAATAGACTTGATGAAATTGTTGGAAATGTCATTTTCTTTCTTGATCTAGCTGTGATGTGTTAATAATTTAGACTCCTGAAAGGGGCCCAGCTTTAAACTCTTGATGTCTGTCCTCATGTGCCTAGCTGTAGAACATCCCAGGCCTGGGAAGCATGCATTCACACTCTCTGCCAAGTCCCCACTGAGCAACCTAGTAACTGCTGACAAGCATGGGGCAGGGCTGTGGGGGAGGGGCAGCGCTGCCAACTAACCTGTTAGTCAGAATTTTTATCAAATGACAAATATTAAAAGACAGTTTTCATTTAGAATGATTTCCATGAAATGTTTGACTGTAATGTTTTTTGTCTCAACTCTGAACTTTGAAAGGCAATATTAAAAAATAAAAACTTGTAAGTTTGACAATATTTAATCTGATGGAAAGAGATAGACATTAGTTTACCAAGTTTCAAACAGACCAACTTGCTGTTTCTGAATAGCATTTTTTTTTTTTTTTTTGTAAGCCAGCAATAAAAATAGGCTTTTTGCTCTCTTTGACCTAGAGTACTGCTTAATTTATTTATTGCAGAGAAGAGTGGCTTCAGGTTGCTCCTTTATGGGCCAACCAGGTGCTTTATTTCCATTTCTTCTTAAGCAGATAAATTCTTTATAATGAGTGAGAAGAGAAGCTCGGTAGAGGAATGAGTCACGAGTTTCATTTTATAACTTGAAAATGGATAGAATAATTGGATTCTGAACGATAGGTTGTACTGTTGGAGATAAAGCCAGCAGTGCCAGACTTTGTCCCGTGAAGCATTAGCGTGGTCTAAGCAGGTCTTGGGCTATTGTGTTTGTAATGTTTTGTACTAAGTCTTAACTGTGGCTACAGTGAAAGAGCTTTTTAGTAGATTTTGTCTCATGTGCATTTTTAGTTCTTTGTCAGAACAAGGTGTTTTTGTATTGACAGAATACTGGGAGGTAAATTGACACACAGAGAAAGGTCCAAAGCAAAGGTAATATTTTCTATTGATAGTAAGTTTGTTTTGATTTGGTAAAACCTTTTATGTTTTTAAAAATAGAGTAAATTCCTAAGATAAAAATTTCCATTTTCAGCAAGGGGGCAGAGGCATGCAGATCTTTGTGAGTTTGAGGCCAGCCTGGTCTAGAGTCAGTTCAGGACAACCAAGGCTACACAGAGATCAAGTCTCAGAAATTAAAAAATTCTTTTTCTCCTTGGTTATTTTAGGCATTTTTACTGTTTTGATATTGGTGCTAGTGTTAAAAAAAGTTTTTGTTATGAGTATTGTTTTGAGATGAGGTCTCATAAAACTAAGAATGACCCCAGACTAACTATGTAGCTGAGGTTAGCCTTGAATCCAGTTCTTCTTTTGTCTCCCCTCCCCACTGCTCAGTACTGCTGTTATTAGTTTAAGCTACTACCATCATCTTTTAAAAACAATTTCAGATAACTGAATATATGTTAAATTTATAAGTAAATCTTCTAATTCTAGAATTTAGAAGGATACCAAGAATGACTAATTAATTTTAACACTGAGTATATTTTGTTTTAGTTCTCTGCTCTTTAAAAGTTCATAGTTTTTAGTATGCAGCTGCTCTATAGAATAATGATCAGTTTTAGAACTTGTAATTCATTCCATAGAAACCAAAGAGTTTTGGGCTTGGTATAGCTCTTAGTTGGTACAGAGCGTGCTTGTCCAGCATGCACCGGGGCCAGTGCTCAATCCCTAGTACTGCATAAGTGCATGCCTGTAATCCTAGCTCTGGGGAAGTGGAAGCCTGAGAATCAGTAGCTCAAGGTTATCCTCATCTGTGTTTCTTACTAGCTAAGGAGCTCCAGACTATCTTACCTGTAACCTCAGCAGTGAGGACCCCAGGCAGGCAAATCCCGAGAGCTCCCTGGCCATCCAGCCTTGCCTAAACAGCCAGTTTTTTGTTTTTTCTTTTTTTACCTCAATAGAGAGACCATCTCAAGGCAATAAGGTAGAGAGAATGATAGAGGAAGATACCCGATGTCCTCCTCTGGCCTCTACATACTTAGTGCACCAGAATGCTCCCAGGTCCATGTACCACATACAGATACAAGTTCAAAATCAGCTTAGGCTACACAGTGACACCTTGCAGCATGCAGAGAAGAAAAAGGCTACACGAGGAAAGGCGTGGAGGTGTGTTCGTGCAGTCTGAGTACTTGGGAGGGTGATGCAGGAAGAGCACAGTGTTCAGCCATAGCAGCCACATGTAAAGTTTTAGGGCTATGTTGGTAGGATGCAGAAGTGAGTAGTAATATTGTAAAGAAAAGTACCACAGAAGGCGAGAGAAGCATGGCCTTTTGGGATGCAGTTACAGTTACATTCACAGTAAATAAACGGCACAAGGGCTGGAGAGATTGCTCAGTGGTCAAGAACACTCTTTGCTCCTGTAGAGGCCCAGATTTGATTCCTAGCACCCACTTGGTGGCCACAGTCATCTACAACACCAGTTCTAGAGAATTTGATGCCCTCTTCTGAGCTCTGTGGGTACCAAGCATGCTTGCAGTGCACACACATAAAGGCAAGACACTCACACATAAAATGAATAAATCTAAAAACAAAACAAAATAAAGCAAAAAAAAAAAACAAAACCTTAAAACAATAACGGCGTTCTGCTATGGGCTTTTGTTTGTTTTGGGATTTGGTGGTGGGAGTAGGGTTAAGGAGTTAGCTAAATTACATCTAACACCGTTTCTAGGTTTTCCTTTGTTAACTTTAAAACATTGAGTCTGGCTATAGCTGTGGAAACGTTTTGTGCATATTTGCTATCTCAGAAACATAAGGTAACTAAGAATTTACTCATGTGCAGCTCTGTGACTATATTGGCATGGGAGATAGGCTCTGTGTTTCCTGTTACTGTTTACGTTTAGGGAGGGTCTAGGTCTAACATGTTATAAAACATCCCAATAGTCTGGATTTGAAAACTTTTTATTGAATAGACACTTGTTGTACATCCATTACTACTAGACATGTGATTAGATGCTGGAGGCAGAGCGCTAAGTGTCTGTCTGTCTCTGACCTGGTGAGTGTCGTGACAGTGAGCAGACAGCAGACAAGATCCTGAGTGATGCTAAGTGCTGTTCTGTATGTGCCATTGCCAGACAACAGTCTCCTACCTACCCCAAAAGACCATGTTTGTCTGGCCTTCTGTGGTACTTTCTCTATAATTTCATTACTTACTTTACATGTGGCTGCTTTGGCAAAGTACAGTGATCCTCCTACATCAGCCTCCTAAGTGCTTGGACTGCAGGCAGGCTCCTCCACTCCTAACCTGGTGTAGCCAGTTTTCTCCACACGCAGCAAGGTGTCACTGTGTAGTCCAGGCTAACCTCAAACTTGTTATGTAGCCCAGACAGATTTTGAACTCAGTTCCTCTTCCTCAGCCTCCTGGGTGAGGATTCTAAGGATGCGCCACTGTACCTAGCTCACTGCCACAGTTTTTATTATAGGAAGACTTGCCTTATTTGTTGACTTTGAGGGGAAAAAGTAGGTTAAGTTGTGGCTTTGTACTTGTTGAATATTGTGCAAAAAGTGACAAATTTTCCAGTTACTTGAGTTTTAACAGTTATATGAAAGCCACTTTTGGTTAGTTTTAATCTGGAGGATAATTTAACTCTTAAGAGTTAAGATTAACTCTTAAACCCATAATGGGCGTTCCTTACTTTACTCTGATAAGACTATGGAAATCTCCAATCAACAGAAATACGTGTTATATACAAAAACATGGAAAAACAAAGATGTCTTTTAAAATAGAATGCATATCTTTTTTAGTAGTATCTTAGGAGTTTCGAAGGCTTATTTACTGATTTTTTTTTTTATTGTATTGGAGTATTTACTTAAGCAAAAATATACTGTACTGATGCTGTATTGCCTATAATATTGGAAATGATGAGTTGGCATTGACAGATTCTGCATTTATGCTAAGTGCTGACTCACAGGTCCTGAGCTTAGTGTTTCATAGATGTGTTATTTGTCTTTGTTTTTTAAAGATTTATTTATTTATTTTATGTATGTGAGTACACTGTAGCTGTATAGATGGTTGTGAGCCTTCATGTGGTTGTTGGGAATTGAATTTAGGACCTCTGTTCGCTCCGGTCCAAAGATGTATTTATTATATGCAAGTACACTGTAGCTGTCTTCAGACACACCAGAAGAGGGTGTCAGATATCATTACGGGTGGTTGTGAGCCACCATGTGATTGCTGGGATTTGAACTCAGGACCTTCAGAAGAGCAGTCAGTGCTCTTACCCACTGAGCCATCTCGCCAGCCCATATTTATTTTATTTATATGAATATACTGTAGCTTTCTTCAGACACACCAGAAGAAGGCATCTGATCCCATTACAGATGGCTGTGAGCCACCATGTGGTNGCTGGGTATTGAACTCAGGACCTCTGGAAGAATAGTCAGTGTTTTTAACTACTGAGCCATCTCTCCAGCCCATGCTGTTTGATCCTTATTATTCTGTTAGGTATTACTATTCTCTTTTACAGTGAAGGCTCCAGGGTTAATTCATTTGCTGTGGCTACATCTGATTATAACTCAAAATATGTGTACATTTAAATATTCTTGCATTTTAAATGAGCATCAGATGAACATGCTGTATGTTGGGTGAGTTGGGGAAGCTGGAAGCAAGCTACAGTGACGGGATCAGCTGCCTAGCTCCTGCTGGGTCTTCTTCTGGGTTAGGAAAGCCAGATTTTTTCCAGGTTTTCAAAACTGGTGGTAATTTTGTTATATTGACAAGTACCTTGACCTAAAATTAGAAAGCTCAATTAATTTTGCTTACCTTTTTATTGTAAAACTTAGTATTAATGTGTAAAATACATAGAGAAAATATACATACGGTGAATACCCATGTAAACACCACATACCTATTACCGGGCCAGATTCTGTACAGATAAGGCATTAAAAAAACAGTCATTGAATAGTTGTAAGGATCTTTCAGTTTCTGCGTTTAGGGTCTAGGTTTTGAATTTTGGGGATCTATCTACCATTAGCTGCTGTTTCTCCTATTTAAAAGGGAGCAGGAGTAGAAAATGCAGATAGTACCCAGCTTAGGTAGTTGTATATGAATAGAACCAAGTACACAGTAAGTCACATTGACATACCTTTTTAAAAACATTGTAAATGAAGCCCATTTTAATATTGGAAAAGGGTATATAGGGATTTTGGTTGAGCTTATTTCTGTACGGAGTTCAGACTGTAGATAGGCAGATGCAACAGCAGGTTACTTTTTCCTTTCAGAGACAGTACTTGGGCTCTTCAGATCCTTAGGGAAGCTGTCTTATATTAGCATTAAATCAGTCCTGGTTTGATGGATTAGGCAATAGAGACTTTAAACTACATTACAAACCCAGTGTTACAGACTCAGTTTGGATATACACCTTAATGGTGAATGAGTCAGATCACTTCACCAATGTACCATACATACATACTAATTCTCTTTGGAGTACTATAGTAGCTTTCTAAAGACTATCTTAGCCTCTGTTTTTCTAAAACAAAGACTCTTTTTACTTTGTAACAATTCCATATACTTATATAATGTATCTTAATCAGAGTCAGCTCAGTCTCCCTACCTTCAACCCTCTCCCCCAATGCTTTATGTCTAATTAGTGCTGCCTGTATGCACATAGGTTTGGAGGGCATTTGATAGGGTCTCTCAAGAGAGAGACTTACCCTCCTTCAGTACCTACTAGCTCCTCAGTGAGACGTGGAGCCTCATAAGCCCCTTTCCTAGCCATGCCTGGCCCGTGTAAATAATCCCAGCTGCTGTGAGTTTATGAGTCCAGAGACAGAGGTTCAGAGTGTGCCTTCTATTCCATAGTTCTCTGAGCCTTAAAAGGAATCTTAGCAGATATTAGGATTAGTTCTCTTTTTTCCAAAGCACACACATTCACTCATTCTAAAAATTTCTGTATTTATTGGCTTTATTTAGATAGTAAAAGACCAAAATTGGTAATAGCAAACTGTTACTGGGTTATTTGACTATTGTCTATTTGAATGGCCTCATCTTTTATCTTGTTCTTTGCCCTCTGTTGACAAACTTTGCTTTCCTTTTCTCACTTATTAAAGCATATGCGCATGCGCGCGCACGTGTGTGTGTGTGTGTGTGTGTGTGTGTGTGTGTGTGTGTATATGTTGGGGGGGGGTGTTGCTCACAGACCAGATGAGGGTATCAGATCTCTTAGAGCTGAAGTTACAGGTGGTTGTGAGCTACTCGATATGGGTGTTGGGAGCCAAACTCCAATCCTTTGAAAGAGCTGTAAGGATGTTTACTTAACCTTGCAGGCATCTCTTCCAGCCTTTCTTCAGTTCTGCCAGACACTTCTGCCAGCTTTCTCTTTGCTCCTCTCAGGGCACTGGTTTTCTTTCTAGGTAGTACTTATTTAAGCCCATGGTTATGTATCAAGCCCTGAAGTGTTTGGATCATTCCATTCTCCCACTAGAGAAGCATGGTCACATTGATTGTAACTGGCTGTTGCAGAGCTTACTAGAGTATCCTTAATAAATGCAGCTCATTTGAATGAGTTGAGACACTTCCTGCTAGGGATGGGGCTCTTGATTGGGCTGTTTCCTTTACCTGGGATGTTTTCCACATCCATTCCTCCTTAGTCTGGCACTAAGAGATTTTACTGATCAGAACTCCAGCAGTGTTAAGATCCTTTCACTATGTATCTTTCCACCACTTGAAGCTGGCTATTTGATAAAGAGTTGATTTATTTTACATTGTTATATTGTATTAGATAATTTTTTAAAGTGCTCCTGTAAGATACTTGCTTATCTCTAAGACTTCTACTTTTTGTGTTCCTGAAAAGAAGGCAGCTGCTGAAGTAACTGGTGCAGGGAACTGTTCTTAGTGCTCGCTGGATCATGATAGCAGCACTCTAGGTTTGGGTCTTCTCATAGTCATGATTTCAAGTTGTGTTTCTTTTGTTTTTAAGTAGAAAACATTTCAAATGGAAATTATGATGAATCTTCGATGTTATTCTCATTTTAGTACAGATACCAATTTATGAGCCCAGTACCCATAACATTTCTTTGTAAGATCTTTCCTTCCCTCCTCACCCTTCCACATGGTCTCATGTAGCCCAGGCTGGTCCCAAACTCTCCATGTACCTTGAACTCTTGTTCTTCATGCTTTCCCTGAAATCAAAGGCCTAGGTTGCCACACCTGGCTTTATAAGTCCTACCAGATTCTAAGGTCTTGGTAGTTTCTTAGATCTCCCCCCCCACTCCTCCTCCTCCTCCTCCTCCTCCTCCTCCTCCCTCTTCTTTCTTCCTCTTCCTCCTCCTCCTTCTACCTCCTCTTCCTTTTCCTCTCCCCCCTTCTGAGTGCTTGCCTAGATTTCTTAATTCACTAGGTGTCCCCAGATGATGGTGTTTAAATTTTATTTTTTTGTGATTTATTAGCTGGTATAGCTAAGAAAAATGTCTTTTCATGTACTGCTTGTTTATCCACTGTTACTGTTTGTAAGAAAGACAGAATAAACACTTAGTGGCAGAAAAAAAGTACCAGTTTTTTAAAGTACTACAATGAATTGTTCCAGTGTTTTTTTAAAAGACAAATTATGTATATTTGACTTAATTTTTACCAATTCTAGTACAGCTTTTTTCATCAAATTATTTTATTTTGAAGTTTTAAAAAAATTGGCACACTTTTTATTTTTTTCCATTAATGTATTTATTCATTTTACATTCTGATTGCTGTCCCCACTCCTGGTCCCCTCTCGCACAGTCCCTCCCCCATCCCCTTCTCTGAGAGGGTACTCCACCCCACCCTCCCATATCCCCTCATCCTGGCACATCAAATGTCTGCAGGATTAGGCGCATCCTCTCCCACTGAGGCCAGATGAGGCAGTTCAGTTAGGGGCGTGGATTCCACAGACATGCAACAGCTTTAGGGACAGCTCCTGGTCCAGTTGTTGGACCCACATGAAATATTTTGAAGTATCTTTTTAACAGTACATTAAATAGATAGATCATAGGTGCAGTTCCTTCCAGCTTCTGTGCCCATGCCCACGGGTGACTCTGTCCTAACTTCTAACAGGGTAGGTTGCTGATTCCCCGCAGTGTCAGTTCTCACACGTTGTTTCTGCTCACTTGTTACACCATTTCTATTCTGTAGTCACTGCATGCTCTCCCCCCCCCCCCCAGACAGGGTTTCTCTGTGTAGCCCTGGCTGTCCTGAAACTCACTTTGTAGACCAGGCTGGCCTCAAACTCAGAAATCCGCCTGC
>NC_034590.1:37220893-37246288 GCF_900095145.1 Mus pahari | reverse complement strand
TGTAGACCAGGCTGGCCTCAAACTCAGAAATCCGCCTGCCTCTGCCTCCCAAGTGCTGGGATTAAAGGCGTGCGCCACCACTGCCCAGCCACTGCATGCTTATTAATAACTACTTGGATTCTTACATTTAATGAGGTAGATTGTTGTTGTTGTTGTTTGTTTTTTCCTCTTGCATTTGTGAGTTTTGTTGAGTCCCTGGCTGCTCTGGAAGTCTCTTGAGACCCTCACAGCATTGAACTTCAGGCTGATCTTATACATCTGTTTCGAGAACTGAAGTGATGCCCTTAGATCATTGCCATTGTTTGCCATCTGCTATCTTTGAACACATTTTAGTCCCCATCTTTGTGCTTCATTTGTAGAACAGTAGTTAGAACATGGTGTATTTGAAAATTCACAGGTCAAGGTCCATCCCTGCATTCTTAGTTTCTCACTCAGTTTTACCCCAAGAAGTGGTGTTGTCTTCTACTTTAGATAGAATAAGAGCCAACAACAAAAATAAAACACAAAATGAAAAACAAAAACAACCCAAAACAACATCCCCCCCCCCCCCAAACCTTAGCACTCCAGGGAAACTGGAAACACTTTAAGGAACAGAGTTGCTCCCAGAAAGAGCAGGAGTGCTTGATTTTCCTAATGGAGGACCGGGAGCCATATAGAACAGTTCAGGGTGCCTTAACAGTCATTTTCTAGTCATATACTTAATAAGGATCTAGCATTTCTAAAACTCATGGAAATGTTGTTCTTTTGTGATGTTAGATAACAAAGAATATTGGCCTCAGATTAGGAGATGTTCAGTTCTTGTATTTTGGTGTACTCTCTGAACAGTAAAGAATGTTTTGTATTGGCTCTGTTGGTTTTTATTTAATCTCACTAGCAACTGTTCAGGTCTATTTGGTCCTTCCTTCCCTAGAGTAGTTGTAGTCTGTAGGGTCATCTTAGTCCTTTGTAAATAGATCTTGGTTTCAGTTCTACAGTCTTGTTGATTGATTACTCTTAGATCCAGATCTACTCTATCTAGGTCTCGGTCTTGATTTTCAGAAATGTAAGCCCTGAGTACCTCAATTTATGCATGTGTGAGACCACATTTGTAATGGTACTTTCAGAACTGGCTTTTGTTTGTTTGTTTTGTTTTTTTGTTTTTCGAGACAGGGTTTCTCTGTATAGCCCTGGCTGTCCTGGAACTCACTTTGTAGACCAGGCTGGCCTCGAACTCAGAAATCAGCCTGCCTCTTCCTCCTGAGTGCTGGGATTAAAGGCGTGCGCCACCACGCCCGGCTGCTTTTGTTTTGTTACATTTTGTTTTGATTTTTCAAGACAGAGTTTCTCTGTATAGCCTTGACTGTCCTGGAACTCACAGATATTATATCTGCCTGCCTCTGCTTCCCCAGTGTTAAGATTAAAGGTATGCACCACTACTGACCTGCCTAGAGCTCCCTCCTTCTCATGTTAACTTCCATTTGTGATCTTCAGAATGAATTCTGATTGCACTGTTTGAGTTTAAAGTTTCTCTCTCTCTCTCTCTCTCTCTCTCTCTCTCTCTCTCTCTCTCTCTCTCTCTCGAGACAGGGTTCTCTGTATAGCTCTGGCTGTCCTGGAACTCTTTGTAGACAAGGCTGGCCTCTAACTTAGAAATCTGCCTGCCTGCCTCTGCTTCCAGAGTGTTGGGATTAAAGGTGTGTGCCACCATGCCTGGCTGAGTTTAAAGTTCTCAACAGCACACCACCACACATGCCATCCATGTACTGTTCAGACCTAGGAAAGAGAGCGTTCTTGTCAGTTCAGCTCTCCAGGCCTTCTCCCATTTGATTTGTAATTGGTGTAAAGGATGATGAAAGTGCCTAGAATTAGGATCTAGAGTTGGCAGGAAGCCCTTCAGATTTGGGGATCTGAGTAGTGTATTTGCCAGCTGGAGCTTAGAACAAAGAAACCAAACAAACCCTTGGCAGATTCTGAAATACAGCTTTTTGCTTCTTTTGAAATTATGATTCTAGTCAGTTGATGCAGACTTAGAAGTGTGTGCAAAACTAATACAGCAACCATGAATTGCAATCACTTTTGATGCTAATTATTGAATTTGTAACCTATTCTGTAGTACACTTTAATAAATAGACCTTTGGAACTGGGGGGACATTTTTCCTTGAGATAATTTAGTCTAATTTCCTGATCTTATAGGTGAGGAAAACTAAGATTTTAACAGCTTGGGTGCTGGTCTTATTTCTAGGCTAGCTCATTTTTTGTGTATCTTGTGTAGTTAACAGAATACTAGAAGCAGAATTTTGCTTAGCAGATTAATGTCCTGTTTCTTAGTTTCCTACAAGCCTAGACAGTTTTAGAGTGGGACTGATGATGGTTTAAACAGAGGCACTTACGTGGATTTTACAATGATTCATTTTTAAAGAGATTTATACATTTATAGCATGAAAATTAAGTTTGCACTTAAATTTCTTTGCCCAGCAGTAGATGAGCATTATAGAACAGTATAAAAAGACTAACGGTCAAGGTAAACCTCCCCAGCCCAGCTTCCTTTTCTCTTCAGAATCTTGTAGTATTCTTCCAGAGAATGTCCGCCTTATTCTAAAGTGTCCAGTTCATACTCAATCATTTTCATAATTTAAGAAACAAAACCTTTAAAACAAAAAGTCCAACTAGAAGCAAATGTTTGGAACTTGCAGTAACAGTGGAATGTGAGTGTAGTGTAAAATACATTGCCAGTTTATTATGAGTGAAAAAAAGAACAAAAATATAGAACATCTAATGAGAAATACCACCCCCACTCCCTTTATTTCAAGCTGATCAATGTGAACCTTTTTCATATCCTTTCAACTTCCTCTTCACTTTGACTTAAACAAATTTAGATTTTTGGCAATAACCAAGCTGTTCTATAATCTGTTTTCCTTTGCTCAATAGTGTGAATTTATGTGATCATCACAACCTTGTGGAGAACCACATACTTTTCATAAGATAGTAACCAAGGACAGTATCAGATCATTTAACAGTTTGGACTGATGGGGAAGGGATTAAGAAGTCAGTGAAGCACTGGTACTAGTTAACAAAGTGGATTTCAAAAGAACCAGTTTAGAGCTATGCAAGCAGTTCTCATTGTTAACTTCAGCTGGGGTTGCACAGACTGGCAGTTATTGCAGACACTTTATTTTGTGTGTTTTAGTGAACAGTGGATGTTCAGTGCATCTGCTCCTCGCTGTCAGTGTTTCACATGGATGGCTTTGTGCAGTTTTGTGTGTGTGTGTGTGTGTGTGTGTGTGTGTGTGTCTGTCTGTCTGTCTGTCTGTCTGTCTGCCTGTCTGTCTGTCTGTCTGTCTTAAAATCTGGTCAGTTTTTGTTAAAACACAGAACAGTTTTGTTTCCAGGTGAGTCTCATTAAAAGAAAGTTTTGCTGCTCATCATTGGAAGGTTGAAACAAAAGCTGGTAAAGTTGGCAGTTCTTACCTGTGGGAGTGAACACAGAGATCCTTTCTTTCTCGCCCCTTGTTCATTTGGGAGGAAAGTCAATCTAGTTGCTTTGAATTTAGGGAAGCAGGCTTCCTTTATAGGAGTTCATTTTCTAAAGTGGCATTAATCTTCAGTTAAAGTTACTGTGGGAAGAGAGAAATAGGTCTCTGACACCTTGATGTGGGTGGTCTTGTGATGCTGCTGATAACAATGTAACAGACAGATCTCACGGGTGAAAGACACTTACAGTAGTAGCTGATGAAGGACTGTGTGAATATGCCACCCTACTGTCACTTCACCATGCTGAAAAGATTCTTCCTCCTCCTCCTCTCGAAAGAAATGCATATTAGGCATCCCAATTTATTAAAAAGTAGTGTTAAGAGGGGCTACATTACTTTAAACTACCAAGAGTCGTAACCCAAATTCAAAGGAAATTTTGTTTTTAAATTTTTAAAGTTAACTTTCAGATCATCTTATTATCTCTATGAGAGACTTATGGTAGGAGATAAAATGCAGCTACCCCGTGGTCTGGCTAGGATCTACGCTGAAACTTGTAGTGATTGTTTATGGATCTGGGGGATTGGGGCCTTGAGATTTTTGTTTTAATGTTTTAGTAAATGCATGTTTATGATATGTGTAACATAAAAGCCTCTTTCTGTATGGCTATACATGAACTTAGAGGAAGTGATTCTGACATAAAACTGAAACTGGATAGAATAGTGACTTTAATCTATCAGATGGTCTAAATCTGTTTTTTCTGGAACGTGTATTTACAAATACTGAGTTCAGAGGTACCTTTTCTTGCGGTGTGCAGCATGAAAAATGCTCATAAGTCCACTTAGATGTATTTTAAAACCGTTGCAACTTTTATTCTTGTCTGTCTGATGGTAAGCATAAAGTTGCTGAATTTGCTAGCTTTGACTTGATTCTGCTGTGTTAAGTGTAGAGTGGCATCTATCCAAATTAAGTTAAAACAAAGGGAGTTCCTGTGTATGGTTTCCTATCTCTTAAAACAAAAACAACCCTTTCATAGTTATTAAGTGGTTTCCAGACTACTTTTAATATCAACAGTGCAAGTCTTGGTATTTTATTGTGCTGAGTTTTTTCCAGAATGCTTTCTTTTACTTTATTAAGTTCTTATTTTTTCTTTTAAAGGTAAATGCTTTGTTTTCTTTTCCTTTATCAGAGCACAGCAATGGAGGAAACAGCTATATGGGAACAGCACACAGTGACGCTTCACAGGGTGAGTTTCTGCTGCAGCAAATAATCTGTTATAATTCAGGATACTGGCAGCTTTGAAAACAATAGAGGAAAGCCAGATGTCAGGAAGCCAAAAGAAAGGGGAATTTTTTTTCTATATTCTTTTGTTTAAAATTAGATTTATAATAAATTCTTCATTAAGGTCAGAAGTAAGCATGATTACTTTTTCACATATCCTTTGGTTATTTCTTATATATTTGCTATTTTTAATCTCTAAAATTAAGTTATTTGTTGCTTAGAATTTTGAATGATTCGATAAAAGATTATATGTTAAATTATAAACGGGCTGTATATACATGTTTGTATGCTTGGGGTTTAATATTAAGATATGTTCTTACTAAAATCTTGTAAGAGCTTAGGATAAACTCAGTTGATAGCATACTTAGTTGTAGCATGCAGGAAGCCCTCTTCCATCCTCAGAATCATATTAAATTCTTATCTGTGAAACCCTGGCAGTCAGAAGTTCAAAATCATCCTTAGCCGGGCCTGGTGGCGCAGGCCTTTAATCCCAGCACTCGGGAGGCAGAGGCAGGCGGATTTCTGAGTTCAAGGCCAGCCTGGTCTACAGAGTGAGTTCCAGGACAGCCAGGGCTATACAGAGAAACCCTGTCTTGAAAAAAAGAAAAACAAAACAAAACAAAAAAATCATCCTTAGCTTCTTAGCAGGTTGGTATGTATGTTGCCGGGAAACCATATTGTTAAAAGATAATTGTTCATTTGAAGCATGTACAACCTGAGCGTTGCAGATAAGAAAAATTATTAGTAAACAGTGGAAATACCAGCTTTGGGATCAGATTGGTCTGGATTTTAATTCTACTTTTGCTTTCTGTTGCTTTAGAAATGGGGAAGAAACCCAGCCTGTGTTGTGAACCATGGTGTTTATGTACTTAAAATGAGGCTAGGAGCTGGACACATGGCTCAGTAGGAAATAGTACTTGCTCTTTAAAAAGACTCAAGTTTAGTGGATGGTCCCATGTTTGACTGCTCCATCTGTACCTCCATCTCCAGAGGATCTGATAGCCTCTTCTAGCCTCTGCAGGCACCCTCACACACACATAGAAATAAAAACTTGAAAAAGTTAGCTGGGTGTCGTATAGCACAGCTTAGCCTGTTTTACATAACAAGTTGCAGAATGGCCAGGGCTATGTATAAAAACTTTGTCTCAAAAAATTAAAACTAAATAAAATACTATAGAGATAGCAACACTAATTCATAATTTTTCTGTTCAAGAATGGCTCCTTAAATTTTACCTTTTTTCTTCTTTTTAGCAGAGCCGACTCTACTGATGGCTCTCCTGCTTAGAGAGTATTTAAATAAATGGCATATGCCTTACACTGATTATTTCTGAGCAGTTGACAACTGGAGGTGGGAAAATTATGTTCCTGAGCACTTACCTGATTATCTCATGAGGATTTGATAGAGTTAGTTAATTATTCAAATAAAGTGGTTCCAGGAAGGATATGGTTGACCTTTTCCTGTCTTACTAAATGAAGAAATCACTTCAATAATAACTATCTTAACTTTTAATTTGTAAAGTTGAAATAGCTTCCTGTTGTTTTCATTGTGCTTAATAGGTAGCATCTCTGCATCAGATTTCTATGATACATAAAATAATTTTATACCTTATGTCTTTGATTGCTTGATTGTGATATAATGGGTTGGTAGCATTTTATGTATTATATTTATTTTTCTTAATACATTTATAATTTTTATTGGTATAATTTATATAACAGTAAATTCACACTCATCTAGTATATAATTCTGAGTTTTGATATAGTTACATAACTAATACTCCACTTAAAATGCAGAACGATTCTATTACCTTAAAACTGTGTTCAAATCTGTCTGTGGTCAACTCTGCCCCTTCCGGTCTGCCTTGAGCCACTGATCTGTCTTTTTAGACTTTGACTTTTTCCAGGATGTCTTATAAATGGATTTGTGCAATAAGTAGCTTTTTGAGACTGATTTTACATGCTTAGATTAATGCATTTGAGACTTCAATAATGTTGCTTGTGTTGATATCTAATTCCTGCTTATTACTAAATTCCACTCCATTTTATGAGTGTAATAGCTTACTCATCCTATATTTGATGGTACATTTAGGTTGTTTACAGTTTTTGTTGATTATGAATAAATCTGCGTTAGTATACAGTTTCTTTGGGTAAATTGGAACAGAATGACAGTGGGTTTTATGCTAGCTGTTACGTTTATAGGACATGGCTGATTGGATGTGCCTTCTCACCAGCAACGTATGAGTCAGTCTTCTTCACAACTCTTGATATTGTTGGTTTTAACCTTTGAGTTTAGCTATTCTAATAATAGATGTCTAGTAGTATCCCACTATAACTCTTAGTTTGTATCTCTCTGTACATTAATGCTGAGCACCTTGTAAATGTTCAGTGTTTATTGCCAAGTTGACTGACTTTGGAATCATCTAAGAGACAAAATGAGGCATACCTGTGGATATGTTTAACTGAGGAGGGAAGACCCTCCCTGACTATGGGTAGTAGTATTTCTGTAGTCTTGAGACATAATAGAAAGGAGGCATCTTGTGGAGTACATGGTCTCTCTCCACTTCCTGACTGAAAAGACTACTGGCTGCATTATACTTCAATCACCATGCAATTCCTACTATGTTAAGACTGTATCCTTTCTTATACCATAAACTAAAATAAATCAGTCCTCCTTCTATTGAGCTGAATCTTGTCAGATATTTTGCCACAGTGATAGGTAACTAATACACACTTCATCCTCTATTCTTTTTTTGGTTTTTTGAGACAGGGTTTCTCTGTATAGCCCTGGCTATCCTGGAACTCACTTTGTAGACCAGGCTGGCCTCAAACTCAGAAATCCATCTGCCTCTGCCTTTGGAGTGCTAAAACTGAAGGCATGTGCAACCACTATCAACTTGCTTGGTCCAAGTCAGACCTCCCTAGAATTGGGTACTAGCACAGTCAACCAGTCATCAAGAGAATACTTCACAGACCACCTACAGGCCAATATGAGATATGTCTTGAAAGTATTTTTTTGATTCCATGGATTGCCATTTTGTTTACTATGATCTTTGGTACACAGACATTGGCGTTTGAAGAGTTCTGTATGTATTCTGGACATAGACTCATGATCAAATTGCTTTATATTTTCCCCTGGTCTGTAGTTGTTCTCTGCCTTCTGGCCATGGTTTTGTTTTCATCAGTCATGGTTTTTTGTTTTGTTTTTTGTTTTAGATTTGAATTTCAGAAATCTTTGCCAACCATGATGCAAAAGGCTATGTGTGCTTTTTTTTTTTCCCTAGAAATTGTATGTGGGTTAACTTTTGTATGTGATAAATAAGACAGTTTTTTTATATGGATGTCTTACCATTTTGAGTTACAGTCTTGTTGAAAAGATTACACTTTCTCCATTTAGTTGCCTTTTTACATTTAGCAAACATGAGCTGACCATGCATGTGTGCATCCATATTTTTACTCCCTAATCTTCCTTACTAAGCTGCGTGCTTACTTTTTACCAGTTACCTTTGCCTTGATTGATACAGCTCTTTTCATTTTTATGGGATCAAACTTAGGATCTCATTCAAGTCAGGGACTCTCGTGATGAGCTACATCACCTTTCTCTTTTATATTAAGTATAAAGTTTATGAATAACTAGCAAAGGATGCTATTACTGATTGCCAATTTCATCATTACAAGTACTTGATTTTGCAAGATCATTGTTAAAGTGGTGTATGTGTATGTGTAAAATAGCAAAGACGTCATGAATTTGAGAGGGTTGGGGTGTCACAGGAGGAGTTGTAGAGGAAGAGGGAAGGATGGAAATGATGTCAAGACAGTACTCATGTATGATAATGTAAAACAAATGTGTTTTTTTTTTTTGTTTTTTGTTTTTTGTTTTTTGTTTTTTCGAGACAGGGTTTCTCTGTTTAGCCCTGGCTGTCCTGGAACTCACTCTGTAGACCAGGCTGGCCTCGAACTCAGAAATCCACCTGCCCCTGCCTCCTGAGTGCTGAGATTAAGGGCATGCGCCACTTCGCCCGGCTAACAAATGTTTTCAATTAAAATAAAAGTGATTAAATAAGAACACACACAAAATGGTTAGATGTACAAATTCAGTTGCTGATTTTATATGAAGCTAAATTTATAGGTCATAGAAGCTTGAAAAATTTTAAAAATGTAAATAATTAAAGGTTAAGAGCTATTTATTGAAATGCCTATTAAGTTCATCATAAATTATATAATTAAAAATCAAATTATGGGTCTGCAAATCATCTACTATCAAGCTAACTACCAACTATGGTCCTTTTACATTTTAACGAAAAAAAATGTAAGATTTAGTAATTTTAATTTTCCAAATGTTCTTGAAAAGAATTATCAGCCTTATCCTTTAGGTTTTTTTTTTTTTTTTTTAAACAAATGATCTGTTTATTGTGAGGGAACATTCATCTATTGTATGACTTTGGATGATAGGACCCTCTCCATGGATAAACATTTTTTGGTTCATTGAAAAGAATGAACAGTAGCTGGGCTTGGTCACAGAGGCAGGCTGACCTTGAGCAAGATCCACGACAGCCAGAGCTTTGTCACACCGAGAAACCCTGTCTGGAACCACCTAACTCCACTCCCTCACAAAAAGCAAAGTATCACTTTTCCTTGTTCATTGGCTCTTGGTGTTTTCATAGCATCTTAAATGCCTGATTTCAGTGTTACTGCAACAACAGTTACCAGTATTTATTTTAGAAGATGAACTGTGCTCCAAGTAGCAGATATTAGCAACTTGCAATTCATTCCCAGGAGCAATTTAGAGCTCTGAGCCATGCTCTAGCAAAACATTCCCAGCAGCCTGTCCAGAATGTATTCCTGTTGCATCCTGGGTACTAACCAATTGCTTTTGTTGCTGCAGGAATTCTACACTGTAAGAGTATTGTGAAAGGATGGAGTGCTGTCATTGAGTTGGATAGACTTGGTCTGGTTCTTTGGTTTGTTTATTTTCAGGGTATTTTTTGTAATAAAGTTTACAAAACAAAACAAAAATTTAAAAGGGGGAAAAGTTATTCCTGCAAGGAAGGAGGTGAAGAAGCTCTGTGTCTTTTTGCTGAGGCGGAGGCTATTCAGTGCTGTGTTCCCAGCACAACACTTAACACCTTTTGGAAATGGAAGAGCTGTAAATTTGACTTGGCCCTCTTATCTGTTTACCTCTCATGAACCCTGCAGAGGAACTGGCATCTCTTAAAGCCAGACACTGAATGCAGGCTCCACTGACCATCACACATCCAGATTTGCCCCAGGAATGCCTGCCTAGATTGTTGAAATGACTTTTCTAACACACACATGACACCATGCTTTGTTTCTTTAACATTAAGGATTTTGCTCTATTTTGCACGCATATTTGGGTGTCTTCTTCAGTTGTTCTCACCTTGGTTTTTGAGATATGGTCTTTTCCCTGGCTTTATAGCTCACACACCCATTATGCTCTAAGAATCTACCCATCCTCACTGGCTTCCAGCACTAGGCTTATATAGGTGCACAGCTACCACACCCAGGTTTTATATGGGTACTGGGTATCCAAACTAAGATTGCCAGGCTTAATGTAACAGGTGCTTTGTCAAATGAACTGCCTCTTCAGCCACAGAGTCATTTAATTTTTAACTAATATATGCGTGTTTTTCATTTCCCTTATTTAATAACTAAACCACTAATAGGAGAAATGTAATGTGAAAACAGTAAATTACACCTATAGTTTTCCATGGGTGATTTGACTGTTCCTTTAACATTCTATTCTCAGAATACAGTTAGAATAGACATTTGGAATGGAATCTGTTGGAGCTTCACAATAAATTTTACTTTCAGTAACAAATACATTTTATCACTTAAAAAAACAGCCCCTCCCCCCCAAAAAAAGACTAAGGAGTATAAAAGTCAGTTCTACGTCCTCTGCATAGCTCTGCCCACTGCCCACATTCAGTCCTTCCTCATGACCTTGCATTTGCCCTTTCTTGTCCTCTTTTCTCCATGTCATATACTGTACCCACATGTGCATTTGATGGCTTACGTACATATTACTGGCTTGATTCTGCATATCAGAACATGCTTTTTTTCTTTCTGAAATTATGAAATAAATCTCTCTTAATTCTTTACTGAAAATACTGTTTAGTCTACTAGAAATGTTTTGGACCTAAACATAGTATAGTTTCAGGATACAAAATCGGTATTAAAAGACTAGCAGCCTTCCTTTATATTAAAGGCCACTCTCTGAGAAAGAAGTTAGGAAAAATATTACATTCAAATGTTCGCACTCCCATTTAAGTTTTTAGGAATATATCTAACCAAAGAAATAAAAGATATCTACAGGGAAATTTTTATAACAAAAAAGAAAAGCATAGAAAAGCAATTTCTAGTTGATGGAGAAATAGTCCATGTTCTTGGATTGGCAGAATTAATATTATCAAAATATTTATAGTACCCAATCTAATTTATTGTATAATGCAATATCTGTCAACTCCAATGTCATAGGCTTAGAAATAAGCAATACAATAATTATTTGGAACCAGAAAGAGCACAGATAGCCAAGGCAATCCCAAGAAGTGGGAGCAGTGCTGGGAGTGTCATAGCACACTTCAGATTATTGCATACAGCTGTCATGACCGAACAGTTGGGGTTGGAGCAGAAGCCAGATGTCAAATGGCCACATCACAGCCACTTAATTTTTGACAAAGGAGGCAGAAACATACATTGAATAAAAAGACAGGTTATTCAACAAATGGTGCCAGTAAACTGTATCTACTTTCACTCTGGGGCATATACCTATATACCTAAGGAACTTTATTTCATACTCTATTATGTGTGCTCTATATGTGTGCTCCCCTGTCTATTGTTGCTGTTTTTACTACAGCAGAGATTGGAATCAGCCTAGTTTTTTTTTTTTTTTTTTTTTTTTTTTTTTTTTTTTTAATCAACAGATGAATTGAAAATGAAAATTTGGTATATTTTTTTCAATAAAATTGAATATCCTCAACTCTAAAAAAAGAAGTTAATAAAATTGGAGGAAAATGAATAGACTTAGGATGTATAATATTAAGTAAGATCACAATCTCTTGTGTCCCCTCCCCTCTCACTCCTTGTTTCTTTCTCTCTCAGTTTTTCAAGACAGGGTTTCTCTGTATCCCTGTCTTGGACTTGGCTCTGTAGACCAGGCTGGCCTCAAACTCTACAGCTCCACCTTCCTCTGCCTCCTAAGTACTGGGATTAAAGGCATGTGGGTGGTGTGGGGACCTTAGCCAGAATGCCCAACAGTGGGGAGATGGAACCTGAAGACCCTACCTCCAGTAGTTAGACAGGGCCCACAGTGGAGACATGGGGACATCAACCCACCTTCAAAACTTTTGACCCAAATTTGTTCCTGTCCAAAAGAGATGGAAGGACAAAAATGGAGCAGAGACTGAAGGAATGGCCGACCAGTGACCAGCCCAACTTTGGATCCATCTCATGGGTGGCCACCAAACCCTGACACTATTACTGATGCTATGTTGTGCTTGCAGACAGGAGCCTACCATGGCTATCTTCTGAGAGGCTCTACCAGCAGCTGAGACAGATGCAGATACTTAAAGCCAACCATTGGACAGAGGTTGGGACCCCTATGGAAGAGTTAGGGGAAGGATTAAAGGAGCTGAAGGGGATGGCAACTCCATAGGAAGACCAACAGAATGAATGTGGCTATGTTTTAATACAACAATATTTATAAAAGCAGACAGTTTGTTGGGCTGAAGAAACAGTTCAGGTAGTAAGATGCTTGCTGATGTCCTAGCTTGAGGACCTGCATTTGACAGTCCTGGGTAGAAAAGCTGGAAGAGTTGCCATGTGTTTATAATCTTAGCCCCAGGGAGTGAACGCAAGTTGGGCTCACTGTCAGGCAAGTCTAGCTCAGTGGAGCCACTGAGAAGCCCTGTCTCCAGAGTAAGAAACAGGTAAATGACACCAAGGTTGACACCTCCATATGGACACATGCATGCACGCACTTGTATACATAATAAAAAATAACAATAAATGGCAACCTGGACAAATTTGGCCTTTGGATCATGGTTTGCTGACACTGACCTAGAGCAATAACTTTCCAGGTTTACTGTAAAGAAAGAGGAATCAGCTAGGATGTCCTTTTCACCAAAGATTCGGATTCTTTTGGCCTAGGGTAGGTTTGGACCACCATCTTAAAAAATGCACTACTTTGAGATGCGCTATACTAAGAAATTGTGACACAGGAGTGAAAATGTTTTTTGCCGTGTGATGGTGATGGAGATGATGATAGGGTAGTAAGTGAAGGACATGGAACACACAAGTAATGGTAAATCCATAAGAAACTCCCATGGCTTACACCTTAGCTTTCCTCTTTACTGTCAGAAATAATGTGATGGGTCTTAGTTTTTCATTTGTATTCTCAAAGGAAACCTGGGTTATCTCATAATACTAAAACCATTGAAATGCAGTTCCATTTTTTTGCTTTGTTGAATTGAGTTTTTGGCAGGACTTTGCTATGTACCTCAGTTTCCCTTGAACTTAATATGTAGGCCAGGCTAACTTCAAACCCAAAAGAAATCCTAGTGCCTCAGCCTCCCAAGTACTGGGGTCTGGTTCATTCTTGAGTTCCACTTACTGGATATTCAGTCTCTATGGAGTGCTCTCAAAGAGCCTGTAATTGTGTTAAAGGGAAACACAAGTCAGGCTTGTCTATACATGTACTCTGGGCTTTGCACTCAGGTGCTCCTCAGTGACAGCCTTTCCAGGGGAGAACATCTTAGTTTTCTAGTTCCTTAATTAGAGTACACCCAATACATTTACTGGGCATATGAGATCAATAGTGGTCCACAAAGCCACTCTTAAGAGTACTGTCCAAGTCCACATACAGAAGATAAAAATTTCAGTTTTCATGTTTAAAAAAAAATTAAAAGTTTTCATATTCTATGATTGAATGCAATCAGAATATCATTTTAACATGTAATCAGAATTTTAATGTTGTAAAATGTGTTCATGTTTTACAATTTGAGCCTATTTCAGGCAGGACCAACCACATTGAAGTGCTCATAGTCATATAAAGTCCATCATACTTTGGGCAAGCACCATCTATCTGTAGCTTAAGGTGCTACCCCAACTGATGTGAAAGGAGGTTGGCGTCTGCTGCACTTTCAGCATAACACCTGCTTTGCTCTCAGTGACCCTTCCTTAGAAACAGCGTGCATTTGAATAATACTTTGAGAAATAAAATGAATACTCAGGAATGAATTGGCATTTTTATTTTCATATTGAAGTATTATGGTAAAATTTTAGAAGATGAAATTACATAACCAAAGAAATTAAGGGAATCTATAGGTAAGCTGGTAAGTCTTTAAGGAAATGATTGAATAAGAGGGAAACTTGGGATGAGAGTGCCAGTACAGTGCAGGGGCTGTGGCTGTTTAATAGATGGTGTGGGGAGAGTTGTTTAGCCACATAAAAAGGGATGAACTAGGACTTCTTGGTACACTTCATGTTCAAAATGAACTTAGGATGAATAGGCCCAGGAGTTGCTAGAATCAAATCATAGAACTTAAAGAAGAAACTACAAGAGTAGATAGATATTGACATTACGTTAGGAAGTGCTTTATTAAACATGTCAGAAGCCCAAAATAAAAGAGAAAACAGGTAAATTGGGCCTAATCAAAATTGGAAACGTTGGTGTTTGAAAGGATACCATCAGAAGGTCCATCGACAGGCCCAAAGTGGGATTCAGCTCAAGGGGAGGCCCCAAGGCCTGACACGATTACTGAGGCTATGGAGTGCTCACAAAAAGGGACCTAGCATGACTGCACTCCGGAAGACCCAACAAGCAGCTGAAAAGTCAGATGCAGATATTTGCACCCAACCAATGGACAAAAGTAGCTGACCTCTGTTGTTGAATTAGGGAAGGCTGAAAGAAGCTGAAGAGAAGGTTGATTCATAATTAATCTGGGCCCCGGAGATCTTTCAAATACTGAACCACCAAACAGGCAGCATATATCAGCTGATATGAGGCCCCCAACACACATACAGTAGAGGACTTCCATGTCTGTGTTCATTCAGAGATGAACCTAATCCTCAAGAGGTTAGGCCCCAGGGAGTTGAGAGGTCAGGTGGGATGGTGGGTGGGACATCCACATGGAGACAGGTGGGGTGGGAAGGAGATATGGGATGTGGAACAGTCGGGAGGGTGGATGGGGAGGGACAGGGAATGGAATATGGAGTATAAAAAATGGATTACAAATACAATTTTTTAAAAAGAAAAAAAAGGATACCATCAAAAAAGTGAGACGACAACACAGAACAAGAACACATCTGATAAGGACCTTTTTTGAAGCTTGTTGTTACCTGCACTCTTATAACTAACTCAGTAATGTAAAGATGTAACTCAAATGAGAAGTGAGCAAAAGCTCTGCCTAGACATTTTTCAGAGGTGTGTAAATAAGCAGTAAGCACAGTGAAGGGATGCTCAGCACCATTAGTCATCAAGGAAGTGCACCACTGAAGCCTAGTGAGCTCTCCAGCCTAACTTAGCATGGAGACAGAATGATGCTCTCATACACTGCTGATAGTAGTTTGAAATGATGCAGTCATCAGATAAAACAATTGGAGAATGGCTCAGAGCTTAACTATGTAGCTATCATGTGACCCATAATTCCACTTCTAGAAATATACCTGATAGTTAAAGCAGATATTCACTTAATGAGTAACATGTGAATGCTCACAGCAACTTTATTTATAATAGCCAGAAGTAGAAACAATACAAATAACCCATTTGCTAATGAATGATCAATAAAATGTGCTATATCTATATAATAGAGTATTTAGCAGTTAAAAATAATGGTATTTTTTAGACTGTATTTTGCTCTGTTAAGACATATTTGTAAATGGCTTGGTGATTGTCACAACCCTCACTTCATTTGCATGCCCTTTAGCAATGTGCACACTGTCTATATGAAGCTTGATAATGACAGTTTGTTATAAAGACATCACATAAATACAACACAGTCGAGGCATTTATGCCAGGGAGGCAAAATTGGTCTATTGGAAACCCATTGTTATTATGTACTTTATTGGTAACTATTAGGTTATTTTTATTATTTAAATAACTTTGTATATGTGCACATATGTGGCAGATGTCAATACCAGGTGTTATCTTCAATTGTTGTCAGTATGAGTATTCTGTCCTAATTCTAATCCAGAACTCACTGAAGAGTTTCTTATGAAATTTAAGTCAGCAACACAAAGATTAAGATGAGCCCAAAGATGACCTTGAACTTCTGACCCACCTGCCTCCACTTCCCTTGTACTAGGCCTACTTGTTTGTGCAATTATACCTGGCTCAAACAAGTTTTAAAATCAAACACTAACCCAAAACAACCCAAAGATACACTAATTTGATACTTAACTGCTGACAAATGATGGTAAAGTATTTGGATCTTGTGATTGCAATGTGTGTCTGTAAGAGCAGAAAGTCTTATGTACAGTAAAACCCTTGTAGTAGCGGCTGAATCTGACCTGAGGTATTTCAGGTGTTGTCATCTCCTGGGCACAATGGCATCCCCAGTACAGAGTGTATATGCTGTGTGTTCAGAAGCAAGGCTGCAGCGCAGTCCTCACACTTTGAAAGAGTTGAATTGTTTTTGCTGTACTGAGCCATTGAGTCAGTTCTAGAAACTTTAGTTCTTTCAGAAGTTTGTAACATAATTTATTTAGTTGAAGTATAAAAATTTGTTAATGTGGTGCATTTCCTATACATACAATATATGTAGGACATTAGTGTGTTGCTGTGTAGAGATTTCCTTTTGAGACTTGTAGAATAACTGAAGTTGAAGTACCTAACACTTGATTTTTAAGGTGCCCATTGTATTGTGTAAAATGACAGATGGCTTATGAAGTAAGTCTATCCTTTCTGGACCAGGTGTTAGTGCTAGTGATGATCACACTGAACTCTGCTTGTCCCTTTAGGACCCCACCTGATCATCAAAAATCATATAGGATCTTACTGCTCAGAGTTTTAAAATCAATTTAGTGCTTGTAGAATATTTATGCAGTTGACTTTTTTTTTTTTTTTTTTTTTTTTTTTTTGGTTTTTCGAGACAAGGTTTCTCTGTATAGCCCTGGCTGTCCTGGAACTCACTTTGTAGACCAGGCTGGCCTTGAACTCAGAAACCCACCTGCCTCCGCCTCCCAAGTTCTGGGATTAAAGGTGTGCGCCACCACTGCCCAGCGCAGTTGACATTTTTAATATTGCTCTGTTTGGTATATAATTTCCTGGAACAGACATTCTCATAGAATGGATTAATGACTGTAATGTATAACCATCAAATGAATACAAATCACAGATGCAATAAGATTATTATTTGTGCTGGTAAGCAATTTTGTTGTCCTTAATACAACTATTTTACTGTAATTTGCTGTTTTTAGGCTCCTGGGTTTGGATTTGGAATTGCAATCTCTGGTGGAAGAGATAATCCTCATTTTCAGAGTGGGGAAACCTCCATAGTGATTTCTGATGTGCTAAAAGGAGGGCCAGCTGAAGGACAGCTACAGTAAGTGTGTGATCCATCTGTCCAGTATCAAGTCTCTTGTTCTTTCCCACACTGATTGTTTCTGTCCTCAGTCATGGATCTGTTTTGTTAGTGAGTCCAGATTATTTACACCCTGTGCTGTACTTACTTAATATTTCCCCTCAAGTGAATACACTTATGTTTAAGAAATCTTTATACGTGGTGCAAGGAGCAGCCAGGTAACTGTAATGGTAAAGAGAGTGAAGGAGAACTTGTAACTAGCTTAGGTGGAACTAGCTTTTGAGGGCCTTTGACAGTAAAGTCTACACTAAGGAGATTAGTGCAGTACAGATGATAAGAAGGGCAGGAAGGAAAAGTGAGACTATAATCAGAAGCATCCAGACATTTAAAAGGAGAAAGACTTTTAATGTTTAATGACAGTACCTCTGTTAGTTGGGTGACTTAATTCATCTAGTAGTCTATCCAGCTAGTTATCAGTGATCTTTTTGTTTGTTAGTGCCTTTTCTGTTCAGGCGGTTGGGGGAAACACTGTCCTTTTTCAAAAGGAAAAGGAACTGCTGTCATGGGGCTAGTTACCTGCTAAATGCTCTTGTGAAGGGCCTGGCAGTGAAAGCTGATGCTGGGTTATCATTGCTCTAAAGGCAAGCAGATTAATTAACCTGTCATTCAACGAAGATTTTAGCTTTCTAGGTTTATGTGCTTTTCTTTAACATGTTTTTCTGCTGTTCTTTCCTCTCTTCTTAGGGAAAATGACCGAGTTGCAATGGTTAATGGAGTTTCAATGGATAATGTTGAACATGCTTTTGCTGTTCAGCAATTAAGGAAAAGTGGGAAAAACGCAAAAATTGTGAGTATCTTTTATGTTCAATTTAGTAGAAGTATCAACTACTCTTAATACTTGTTTGATATTTGATTTCCCCCCTCCCCACTCTTTGAATCTCCCTTCCTGTTTTCAGAAAGGGTCTCTCTGGGTAGTCTTGGTTGTCCTGGAACTCTGCATAGACCAGGATGGTCTTCATTCACACAGATCCTTCTGCCTCTGCCTCCCAGGTGCTGGGATGAAAGGTGTGGGACACCACACCAGCTTCTCCTTCACGTTTAAGTAAATGAAGTCAGTTCCAAAGTCAGTTGTTGTCCAGCATGAGTGCTTCTTACTCTTCTGTGCTGTGCACCTAATCTGAGATAGCAGTTTTCATTTATAAAAGGAGAGGGGTGGAGTCTCAGCTTGATGCTGCTGTCTCCTTTATGGACTTCTATTAGCCTGCATCTTGACAAGCTGTGTGCAAGTGCCTGCAGCCTCCTTTCTGCTCTGAGCTTTGTTTACAGGGACCCTTTACCTTCCTTCTCCTACCCACATCATCTACCACCCTTGTTGTAATGCTGATGTTTTAAGGAGAGAGATGCCAGGATTTTCTGAAACAGAGTTGTTCAGGGTGTATTTCAGGTTATTGTCTTAGAGGCAGAGCCTGAGATTGCAGGAAGCACTAGCGTGCCCAGTGTGTGCATGCAGAGTATGACTTGCTGCAGATTGAAGTAGAGGTGAGACAGATGGGGAGGGAGGAAAGCAACTGTCCTTTCTCCTTTCTCGTAGCATAGGGCTTGTCTTTCCCCACACGATGGCTTCCCTTGCTACTTGTCTTCCAACTTCAAACATTGTTTGTTTGCTTGTTTGTTTGTTTGTTTGTTTGCTTTCACCAAAAAGACCCACTCTGGCTTATCTGGACAGTAGGAAGCAGAATGTTTAGTGTTGACTCAGCCTTTGAAGGTATTTAGCCATGAAAGAAATATAATATGGAAGGAAGTAGCAAGACAAGATTATTAGGCATTTATCAGGCATCGCAGATTTGAAGTCATTTAGGAGAGATTACAATTAAAGGTACACATCACACAGGATGGTAACGGACATGGAAACTCTTGGAAGTGGGTGTCATTGAGAATCCACCCTAATGGTGAGGTTTCATTCACATGCAGAGCTGGTCCACGTGATCTCTGAGAGCATAAAAAAAAAGTAGTAAATAAGTGAGACACACACTGACTAAAGAGCCAAGGAACCAATACCTTCATGAGTGATGAAAAAACCTGGTAGGCAGTTTCATTGAGCGGGAACAAGATGCAGATGAAAGAATTGCTGAACAGCAGCAAGAATGCTGCTAGTAGTACTAATGAGTTTATAGATGGCCTAATCAATAAAAAGTATCTTTTATTGTGTCAAAACACAAGGCAGGTGAGGGGAAGAAACCAGTAGAAAGTCGTTTACATGTGAGTGCAAATGAAGCCCTGAGAAAACAGAAGCAGATGGAGAAATCAGAAGTGAGCAAAAAGTTTTGAATGGCTAAAGGTGTCAGAAGACAAATGTTCCCCCAGAAGCTCTTGTAGGCCCCCAGGAGACCCAGTGTACCAGTGTGAGGGAGCCAGGTGGCTTCCAGGATTACAGAACTGCACATTCAGAAGATGTATATAGATCTGGAACTTAGAAACAAAGAAATGAGTGGACAGGGAGCACTGAAAACGAATGCAAGAATGACAAGTTATAAATTGGACCAACACAGACACACAAGGCAGTTTGTGTTAGGGAAGTATGCTGAGCTCATGAGCTCCCACCAAGTAAGTTGTGCATTAGTTTGTGATAAGTTAATGTATCACTTAGTATGTTGGGACAATTATACATATTGATAATGATGTACTGTCACATTTTGATTAAGGAATGAGGTCAGGCTTATGAGTTTGTTGTGGTTTTGGTTACAAAGTGTTCATAAGATATGTGGTATCTTTAGAGTATAGTTCTAATCATTCTACACAACAAGTATTAATTCCCTGTAAGCCTGTGATTCTTATCATCTGGAAAATTGTTATAAATTCTGGAGGGATTTAGTAAATTTACTGTTTAGCCAGATCTGTTTATTAAGAGAGTGGAAAACAGCCATTTTGGAAATGTATTGGTGTGATTACTATATTATCTCCTTTGTATTTACATAAGTTAATGTAAGTCAAGGGAAATGTATGTTTCTCTTACGAATGGAGAGTATATGAATATCATTCAGTTTATTACTTCTTTTTATTTGTAGACAATTCGAAGGAAGAAGAAAGTTCAGATCCCTGTAAGTCATCCAGACCCTGAGCCAGTGTCTGATAATGAAGATGATAGTTACGATGAAGAAGTGCATGACCCAAGAGGTGGCCGTGGTGCTTTAGTGAGCAGAAGGAGCGAGAAGAGCTGGGCAAGGGATAGGAGTGCAAGCAGGGAGAGGAGCCTGTCCCCTCGCTCGGACAGGCGGTCGGTGGCTTCCAGTCAGCCCGCAAAACCCACCAAGGTCACACTGGTGAAGTCTCGGAAAAATGAAGGTATCACTGACTCTCACTGTTCTCATGTGAGACTTTTAAAGCTAGTTTATTAAGAAATACAATGATCATATTATCTGTTGTTTTTTGTTTTTTTTTCCATTTCTCTTTCTAGTCATGTTGTCTTGCTAAGAGTCATCCTGGTAAGGTAGACATTGGGATATTTTGGAACATTTTCTCAAATCATTTTGTTGGTGCGAACTTCTAGTTGAATTTTGGTTTTATTGGAACAGGAATAGCCAAATTCAAATTGTACTAGCAAGAAATGTTACGCCAGCACTCAATTGAAATGCTGTGGTTTTCTTTACTGTTTGAATCAACAGTAATATGACCGTAGAAATAAATCTAAGGACTTACTTGGAGGGGAGAGATGGACTAATTTGTAAATGGAAGATTGATGTTCTTAACCTGACTTCTCTACTCTCCCCTTCACCAGAGTGTTAGCTTTTTAAATGGCTCTGATCCCACTGGCTTGTGGTTATGTAGGGCTCATGACTTTGGTTTTAGAAATGGTGGAGAAAGTGTTTTGAAGGTGAGCTTTGGTTTAAGCTGCTCACCGTCCTGTCACTGGCATTTCTTGCCCTCTCCCATGGAGAGCCTGCTCTTCGTGGTGCTCCTCCCCTCACACTTGGACTTTACTTCTAGTGCCTGCCTCCCAGCCCAGAACCATTCACAGGCTCCAAGCCTGGGTAGCACTGTTTCACAGCTGAGCCAACTGTTAGAACAATGTCTTCTTTGGACTGGTGTAAGTCTCATCTTTCTGAGGTCCACACATCTTTTCATTTCCATCCTTCTACCTTTAACGTTCTGTCTAGTTTCTGTCCAAGAACTTGGCTTGCTGTCTTGTGTAGCCAATCTCATGTATTCCCAGGACTCATGCATGGCTCATGCCACCGCCTCCTTCTAGTCTACATCAGTGCACTCTGTGCCTAGCCAGCTTAGACAAACTCAGCTGTCCAGAGGGATTCCTCAGAATCAGCCACACCGTGTTCAAGGGAATCACAGTCTATTGTTTTTTTTCTTTGTATTTCAAATAAATATTTTTCAACTATATTCTTGTCAACCCAGTTTCTCAGTCAGGTAAGTGTAGCTGATACAGTACTTTTCCTTGACATCTCTTGCTTGTATGATGAACATGTCCCAACTCCCAACCTTATTGTCTCACTTCTGTCTTTTTCCATTGCTCTTCTTTTCCAGGCTGCTGCTCTCTCTTCAGTGGACTTTGTCAGTTTTGTGACTGATCTCAGGGTCTGTCCCTTCCACTGAACTCTGTAGACTGTTTTCTAAAGGTTCCATCTTAATTGTTTCTATTTGTGTTTGTATCAGTGTCAGGTATCCTAGATTTAGGACTTCATCACACCTTCCATGTTCTTTCCTTCACCCTTTGGTGTATTTGTTTTGCATACCCCCAGCCTCCTGCACATAACACACTCTTCATTCAGGTTTAGTTTTAGTGTTTCTTAGATGAAGTTTTAGCTTTGGTATTTCTTTCTTATACTTCTCTGACCCTGATAGGTATGCATATTTGGTCCCATGTTTGTACTAGTAAACTACCATGCATTATTATACTTCCTTGCACTAGTAAATTACTATGGTAACATCTTTTGCTCTGCTGTCTTTTAAGTTGCCAAGGTGCAGGGACTTCTGATCTGTTTCTTTAATTTGTAGTGCTTGGACACTGTACTGTGTACCCAAAGAAATACCAAGAATAAAGGAGTAAACTGATACACAAGGAATATTTTGGCACCATTTTTATATTGATATTTATGGTGTTTTGTTTTGTTTTGTTTTGAGATTGGGTCTCACTGTGTAACTCTGGATGTCCTGGAACACTATGTAGACCAGACTGCCCTTGAACTCACAGAGATTCAACTGTCTGCCTCTGCCTCTCAGGTGATGGATTAAAGTTATGTATCCAGCCTTTTGTAACACAGACAGACAGACAGACAGACACACACACACACACACACACACACACACATACACACATACACACACACACACACACAGAGCTTTTGTTTTGTTTTTTTGTTTGTTTTTTTGTTTTTTTTTTGTTTTTGTTTTTTTTTTTTTTTTTGTTTTTGTTTTTTTTTTTTGTTTTGTTTTTGTTTTTTTTTTGAGACAGGGTTTCTTTGTGTAGCCTTTACTGTCTTAGAACTAGTTCTGTAGACCAGAGCTGGCCTTGAATTTACAGAGATCCACCACTTGCCTCTGCTTCCCAGGTACTGGGGCTAAATGATGTACCACCATCACCCAGCTCAGTTATAACTTTTTCCTAGTGAGTAAGAATATGTCCTTAGTCCCATATTTTTCTATGATAAAATTGCTGTTTTCAAAGCACTTAACATTGCCTGTCTGGATCTCCCCATGTCATTACTATTCTACTCTGGTTCTGGTTCTGCTTCTGTGTATAGTCTTTGCATGTTTACCTTACGTTAATCTTTAACTGAGATGAACATTTAGACTCCTGTACTGCAGGCTTCATACTTTACCCTACATTAATACTTGTTTGTTCATCTTAACTTTTAACTTTGGGTTTTTCTTGAATTTTATTTCTTTTAAAACAGTGAAAGTTCTCCCTCCTTATTCCTTTCACAGATCAAGAACGTTTCTTTTTCTGTTGACCCAGGACTGATAGTTACAGCTTTTGTTTTGTCTGTCTTACTGAGATAGTCTTCACTGTATGGTCTACACAGTCCTGTCCTGTTTCAGCTAATGAGGGTGAGCATCACTTGTGTGCTCTACCGCACCTGACGTGTAGCTTTGTCTTTTACTTTTTGTCATTTCTTTAGCCCCCTACTCGCCCACAGATAAAATGACCATTTCATGGGTGTGTTGTAGGTTCCATAAATGAGAGCACTGTATATTAATTCTTACATCAGTTAGTAGCAGGCTGTCCTAAAGCTTTTGAGTTTCTTCAGTAGAAGTTTGTACATACCTAGGAATGAGGGGAAAGAAAACTAATAATTGATTCATAGCCTTGTCAGACTTCAGAGTTTCTTAAGCTTCAAGCAATTCACTCGAAAGATTGTGTTCTTTAAACATTACAAGTAGCTAGTATGTCATCACATAATCCCCCCCCCCCCAAAAGGTTCCATCTTTTAGGCCTTCTCCTTTTTAATAAGATGGGGATAGTAAGAGAATGTCATTTCTTTGAACCATGTTTTATTTTGTTTTTTCTTGATTGCATACTTTTCAATGATTTAAAGATAATAGCTTTAGGTGCAGAGTGGTTCATAAGGACAGTAATTTTAAAGCTTACAATTTAAACTGTACTGAATTGTCTTAGGACTTTGAACTAAAGATATTTAACTGTATTCTTCCAGAATATGGTCTTCGATTGGCCAGCCATATATTTGTAAAGGAAATTTCACAAGATAGTTTGGCAGCAAGAGATGGTAACATTCAAGAAGGGGATGTTGTCTTGAAGGTATAGTTATATTTTACATTATAATAAATTAAACCAGGAAACAAAGTCGAGAGTTATTGTGTAATATCTGTTTGTGTGTAAAGCAGTTTTGCTGTAGTGAATAATCAGCACTTGTCCTGCTCCTATGAGGTATGGGATTAACCTGAGAGAATTAATTACTGCAAATATCTATCATTCACCAGGATAATTTTGGTAATTGCTCTAAACACTATTGAAATGCTTTCTAGTTTGCTTATAAGAATGCTTTTGATGATTTAGAAAGTGTACAGGTAGGATTAGGTCTTTTTTTTTGTTTTGTTTTGTTTTTCGAGACAGGGTTTCTCTGTGTAGCCCTGGCTGTCCTGGAACTCACTCTGTAGACCAGGCTGGCCTCAAACTCAGAAATCTGCCTGCCTCCCAAGTGCTGGGATTAAAGGCGTGCGCCCTCACGCCCGGCCCAGGATTAGGTCGTAAAGTGATCCGAGGAATCTGTCCTTGCCTGTAACAGATCAGATTTAAGTTTTAGTGTGTATTTTGTTTACTTTTCAACCTATAGCTTCTTTTCTGTTACAGATAAATGGTACTGTGACAGAAAATATGTCACTGACAGATGCAAAAACACTGATAGAAAGGTCTAAAGGCAAGTTAAAAATGGTAGTGCAAAGAGATGAGCGGGCTACCTTACTGAACGTCCCTGATCTTTCCGATAGTATCCATTCTGCCAATGCCTCTGAGAGAGATGGTGAGTATAGTTCTGTTTGGAGGGTCTCACTGATTGATTTCTTAAAGTATATGAAGATTGGATATGTTTGATTGGAATGATATTTTTCTACAGGAGAGATACCTTCAAAAATCTGAAATTTGCACATACATTTGAATGTGTATTTGTATCTGTTGTCACTACACACAAATACTTTGAAGGTCATGTCATTCACCGTTGTAGTTTGGTGACCACTGGAGATGATATTAATGTTTCAATCATTTTATGTGAAATATACTCTTAGCTTATTTTTAATATTACTAGAATTCTTTAGTGTAGTCATTTCATGGGAATATTTTCTTTTTATTTAACAGACATTTCAGAAATTCAGTCACTAGCATCAGACCATTCAGCTCGCTCACATGACAGGCCTCCCCGCCGCAGCCAGTCACGATCTCCTGATCAACGTTCAGAACCCTCTGATCATTCCACACAGTCTCCACAGCAGCCCAGCAATGGCAGGTAAAAACAAAATACATTTAGAGTTACTTATAAATAAAATTAGGCTTGTACAACCACTCTGGAAATCAGTCTGGCTGTTCCTTAGAAAACTGGACATAGTACTACCAGAGGATCCAGCAATACCTCTTCTGGGCATATACCCAGAAGATCTTCCAACTGGTAATA
>NC_034590.1:37217696-37220163 GCF_900095145.1 Mus pahari | reverse complement strand
ATTTGAAATGTAAATAAAGAAAATATCTAATAAAAAAAATGGGAAAAAAATAAATAAGATTAGGAGATGAATTTTCTTTTATTATTTAAGACTGTGTATATTTTTCATCCTCAATTTAAAACTTGTGTAAATAGAAGACAGCCATTTTTTTTTTCTTTTTAAAAACAAGATCCTAGGTAGTACATTTAGTACGTTGGCAAACCAAAGAAGTATTTGTTAGTGCTCAACTCTGGCTGGTAGCACAGAAGCAGCTATTAACCGTATAAAAATATGTAGACATGGCTGTGTTCTACTCCTCACAAAATTAAGCGTAGAACCACAATATGATCCTCTTTCTGAATGTCTATCTGGAAGAGAGAAAGTGACGATCTTTAAGAAATATCTACAACTCTGTACTGGGATAGACTTTATTTACAGTAACCACAACTAAAAGCTAGCCTGTCTGTCATGGATAAAAACTAAAGAGACGTACATATGTAATAGAATGTTCAGTGAAAGGAGGAACTCCATCATTTTCAGTAACATAGACATAGCCAAGGTTATTCAGGGTACAGAGAATCACATGAGTGAGCCTTATAACTGGAAGCAAAGACACTTGAACCTTACAGTAGGAGAGGAAAGAAGACTGGGCAAGGAAAAGTATCGAGATGCTGTCAGAATGCAAAGAATGCCTAGTGCACTGTGACTAGTCATCATAAAGTAAAACCTTAAGTATTCTCATCATATACCAAAGCTGCATTTGAGGAGATGTAACTATGGTCATTGCCAGTGATGTACATATGTCAAAGCAGAAATATCAAACACCTTAATAACATAATTTTACTGTGACTATATCACATTAAAGAGAAGAGAAAAAAAATTCAGTCATAGCTGAAGAGACAGATTAGAGCTAGAAAGTGTTGACTTGAGATTTAGCTGCATGCAGATGTTACTCAAAACTTCAGAAAGTCACAGAAGTTGCTAAGAAGATAGGCCATGAACCAGACTACAGAGAGTAGGAAAGTGAACAGGCAAGAGGAAAGGCTGAGAACTTTGGAAGTGCTTATTAAACACAGTATCTGGGCTGGTGTGTTGTTCACTTGGTAGAGTGCTTGTCTGGCATGCATAAATTCCAGGGTTTGATGCCCCCAGTAAAACTACACATTGGAGACTTGTAATCCTAGTAGAGGTAGAGACAGGAAAATTTGAAGTTTAGGGTCATCCTAAATTATATAGTGAGTGTCTTAGTGTTACTATTGCTGTGGTAAAACACCATGGTCAAAGCAACTTGGGGAGGAAAGGGTTTATTTGGTTTATACTTCTACATCACAGTTCATCATCAGAGGATGTCAGAATAAATTCAAGCACAGTAGGAACCTGGAGGCAGGAGCTGATGGAGAGCCCATGGAGGGATGCTGTTTACTGGCTTGTTTCTCATGGCTTGCTCAGCCTATTTTTCTTATAGAACCCAGGACCACCAGCCCAGGGATCAGACTACCCACAGTGGGTTGGGTCCTCCCTCATCCTCACTAATTAAGAAAATGCTCTACAGACTTGCTTATAGCCTGAGCTTATGGAGGCATTTTCTCAGGCGAGGTTGCCTCCTCTCAGATGACTCTTAATTAACTTGTGTCAAGTTGACACAAACCAGTCACACGGAGTTTGAGGTCAGCTTGGGACACATAAGACACCATCTCCAAAACAAAAAACAAATAAACAAACAACCCCCCCCAAAAAAAAAAACCTGCTACAGCTGTGTATTTATAAAGGTATTTGTCTTTACTCTAGTAGCAACAGAAAATATTTGGTTGCTGTTTTTACATCTTAGCTTTTAGGTATATGAATGCCATCCATCCTTGGTACACTTCAAGCTTTGGGTCTATTATGTGAATTTCAGTCTTTATTTTGCTTGAAATGGCCTTTAAGGGATTATTATGGTGTATCAAATGGAAAATTGATTTATTATTTTTAATTGATTTTTTTTTTTTTTTTTTTTTATCTGCTGTAAGCTGTCTATTCTAAAAAGTCCCTATTACCTTGAATGGCATTCTGCTACAACATTTTCATGGAGATAGAACTAACATCTCTGGTGGGTGCATGGAGGGGGCAGTTATAACTTAGCACATCCCTTAACCTAGAAACTGCAAAAAAGGAATAGTAGTATTCAGAATTTCAAGAATGTAGCTACTTTGAGTGTAAATAAATTCTGAATCATAAGGAGTTCTCTTTGCTTTCATGTTGGTTTGTTACTTTTGTTAGCATACATTCGCCTCCCTGCTTGTCCTTTCCTCACACTAAAATCCATGTGACTGAAACCATGAGATACTCGAGTCTGTTTTATATGTCGTTTAAGATGATCTCAGGGGGCTGGAGAGATGGCTCAGAGGTTAAGAGCACTGACTGTTCTTCCGAAGGTCCTGAGTTCAAATCCCAGCAACCACATGGTGGCTCACAACCATCCTTAACGAGATCTGATGCCCTCTTCTGG
>NC_034590.1:37209306-37217266 GCF_900095145.1 Mus pahari | reverse complement strand
AATTCTGTTTTAAACATCTTGAGGTCTTGAGGAATCTGTGCTGATTTCCATAGTGATTGATAGTTTTGTTTGTTTGTTTTGTTTGTATAGAATTGGTGTGTTGGGTTTTTTTTTTTTTTTTTTTTTTTTTTTTTTGTTTTTTTTTTTTTTTTTTTTTTTTTTAACTTTTTTGGGTAACTATTACACATTCCTTTGAAGGTGAACTTTGTAAATTTGTAGATGACATCATGTTGCAGTATCAAAGTTTGAATACCCTGGATTTCTCTGTCCCCAGAATCGTGGCCACTTGTTTCTTTTCTTTTTCTTTTTTTTTCCTATCTTTGTTGTTATGGGGTAAGGTCTCACTGCGTAGGACATGCTGGCCTGGCTTTTGTCTCCTAAGTGCTGGGATTAAAGGTGTACCCTACTACTCTGCCTTACTCTTGTTATTTTCTTGATGGTAGGTAGCCATTAATGGTAAAATGGAATCTCATTATTACTGGTAATTTGCTATTTTGGTTTTTATTTAGTCTTTCTAATAACTTGACATCTGTAACCTCATTTTGAAAACTCAACTAACTATTATTATCTTCAAATAATATCATGATGTTCTCCTCTCTTTTAGAAGCTTTAAGGATTTTTATATGTAATATCAGTTCTGTAACTTTTTAAAAATTCAGCATTCCATTCTATCTGAAAGTGACATCCACAGGCAGATATAAACAGGGACAGTAATGAAAACGTCTAAAGTAAAGCTCTTAAGATTGCTCAGGTTTACACTTGTGTATTACACATATATTTCATGAACCAGACAACTCACCAGAGACCCAGGACATCGACTTAAAGTTATAAAAATGATCATATTTAAATAGAGCATATCCTTTAAAATTGAAAGTAGTTGCTTCTAAAGTTGTTGAAAGTACTGCTTTCAAAAAAAAAAAAATGAGTTTTTAACTGTTTTAAATATTCTTGTTACTACTGTTTGTTCCCCCTGAAAGAAATGCCTATACCAAACTCTGAGTTCAAGGGTACCTTTTGCTGACACAGCTCATGACCCAGCCATGTATGGTGGGGATATTGTGTGTATGAGCAAAGCACTGCTAACTTAAGCTCAGATCTTATGCCAAGATGCTGGGGTTCAGCCTTAGAACTGTTACAGCCTACACATAGCATTAGAATTCTCTGAGACTCTTGAATTTAAATGACCAGGATGTTTTGTTGTTGAGGTAGTCGCAATTTCAAGCACTGAGATGGCTCAGTCTGTAAGACCCTTGCTGTGTAAGTGGAGATCTGAATTCAAACCCCAAGGGCGCATGTAAAGTTGTGTCTCAGTTCTCCTATAACAAGGTGAGAGAGGTAGACACTAGCAAGTCCCCAGAAGCCTGCTGGCCATCCAGCCTGCATACACATGGCAAAACAACAAAAAGACCCTTCTCAAATCGGCTGCAAGGAGAGGACTGACCCCAGTCCTTCCCAACAGTTCATCAACTGGGGATAAAAGTATTCAGATATGTGAGTTTATGGGAACATTCTCATTCAGACCACAACAGAACATAAATAAGAATTTTATTAATGTGTTATTTGTTGTACAATGTGGGGTTCTATAGTGACATTTTTGTTAAAACATATAGTTTGTCATATTCATACCTCCATTACCCTTTTCTGCCATAGTCCTTCCTTCTTTCCCTTTCCTCTTCTCAAATGGTCTCCCTTCTACTTAGAAGTATATATTATCACTCTAGGTTCCACATGTAAAAGATAGCATGTCTTTCTTTACGAGCTCGACTTAACACGTGACCTTCAGTCTATCTGGCTTTCTGCAGATGATCATGTCATCTGATGAACCAGTCAGGGTGGTCTGGTGGACAGCATAGTGATAAGCTTTTCTGCTCACTCAGAACCAAAATAGACAAATATGAAACTTGAAAAGAGTCAGTTCCAGGGCTGGAGAGATGGCTCAATGCTTAAGAGCACTGGCTGCTCTCCCAGAGGACCTGGGTTTAATTTCCAGCACCCACATGGCAGCTCACAACTGTCTATAACTACTTCCAGGTAATCTGACACCCTCGCATAGACATATTAGGCAAAACAGCAATGCACAGAAAATAAACGTTTCTGTAAAAAAAAAAAAGTCAGTTTCTGTATATATGTAAAAGGTAACGATGAAAAACCTTATTTACAGATGAAGAAATGTAGAACGGTCCTGTTGCCCTTGAGAGAAATTAAGATCACTGTGATACAGTTCTCTACTTCTAAAACCCACAGATCATCTCATACTATTTGCTCTAGATGTTATCAGAGCACAGGATAATTGTACCACCGTCAAAAGCCTAATGACATCAGTGGGGAAAAGGCTCCCTAAAGTTTTTCTTCATCTGTTTCTTATTAAAATTTTAATAAGAGGTCTGGTGTTTATGCCTCTGATCCCAGCTACTTGGGATACTGGGCAAAAGAATATCACAAATTCAAGGTCTGGATACATCACTACAGAGCAAGTTTAAGACAAACCTTGATAACTTAATAATGTCTGCAGTCTGGATGGTATGTGGGTGCTTGAGTGTTAGAAATATGAGAGAAAGCCTGTCAGCATAGGTATGATCAAGAGAGTGAATGCGGTTTATGGGAACAGTTTATTGTAAAGAAGCTAAACATAAAAGGAACAGAACTACAAAGCATTGGCTGCTAGGAGTGATGCTAAGTCTAAATATAAGTACAGACAGCTGTTTCTTTATCTTTTAAGGCAAAGTGCCTGCCAATACAACCTCATGCCCTCAGACCTCAGATGGAGTCTTCTTGGAAGGGCTCAGCCTCTGGTCACTGAATGTTAAGAGAATTTACATTGTGTTGCCAGATGAACTTGCAGGGTGTTTACTGTATAGTAGATAAACCACAGAGCCTCTATTTCTAGTAAAGTCCATTAATGTGAAGTATAAAAATTTCTTCAGACTCCGTTCCATCTTTAACAACCATTTTTTATAGAGCTTTTAGCCAACTCAAAGTTCCTTATTCAATTGGGCTATGCTATGTACAAACTAAAAAACAACCAAAACGGGACAGCAGGATGGCTCAGTTGTAAAAGGGACTTTTTACTGGTGGATCCCACATGCCTGTGGTAGAGAGATGACTCCACAAAGCTGTCCTCTGGTCTCCATATATGCACCTCAGTGTTGGTGGCAACACGCATATGATGTGCACATGCACTCACACATACACACAAATCTATATGTTTCTGTCTTTAGGAGCATCTTACTAGCCCTTTGGAGGGTGTGATGTTTGCTTCTGGACAATGAGTGTGGTTGATAAACGTGTCTCGGAGCCTACGTTTAATGCTAACGTGTGCATGCATGCATGTTTGTAAGACACGCATATTGCCTTCCATCCTTGTTTCAATTACTAACTTGGGAAACTTTCCCCTGGTTCTAAAGTTGTCTTGCCTCTTCTGTTCTCATCAAGTATTTTTTCAAAATCATCCTTACTCTCCTCATGTTTTTATTGTAATGATTAGTCTCCGGAGCAGAGAGGAAGAGCGAATGTCTAAACCTGGGGCCATCTCAACTCCTGTAAAACATGTAGATGATCATACACCCAAAGCAGTGGAAGAAGTTACAGTTGAGAAAAACGAGAAGCAGACACCCACTCTTCCAGGTAAGCACAACCAAAGGCCTTGGTGCCAGAGCAAAGCAACTGTCAGCATTTGCCGAAGATGTTAAAGACCCAAGTATTGTTAACAATGGGAATTGTTCTATGTATACATACATCTTTTCTTACTATGGTAAGAGTATAAACCTCGTGAATGTTTTTATTTTCTAAGTATAGTTATTCATGTTTAACAGCTGCTTGTGTTAAGGAAGGATATTTTCCAACCCTGTTCATTAAAAAGATAAATATTACAGACCTAAGGGGTGGCAGAGTGGTCACCACACTGTCAGGTGGCCTTGGGGTCATCACATAGCACTACAGGGATGACGTGGGAAATATTAGATTGATTGCCTTCAAACACTTAAAACAAAAGTTCGGTTAATACTGGAACTGTTGGCTACTATTGTACCTGCCTTACCCTGGTTGACTAATGGCAGGCAGGAATGTGGGTATTAGAAAAGACATCGTTGTGTAATGAGCATGGTAACGCAGAGAAATGCATGGAGCCTTTGATAATCGTTTTCTGTTACTCTCCTCCCTGTCAGTATCTCATGAGGCTTAATAAGTCTTGACAATTTAAGTCTTCTTTTCTTCTTTCTTCAAGAACCGAAGCCTGTGTATGCTCAAGTTGGACAACCAGATGTGGATTTACCCGTCAGCCCTTCTGATGGTGTTCTGCCCAATTCAACTCATGAAGATGGGATGCTTAGGTAATGTAGTTTTCAAGCCACACTGACCTTTGTATTTATTAGATGTTTCTTAGCGTGCAAATTGAAAGTCATGTTCCTATAGCATTGTATAGTGCTTGGAGTATTATGATTAACAATAGCAAAGCAACCATTGTTTGATTCTTTTATTACTATCTCTTCTTTGCTAGTTCTTAGGTTAGTGACTAAAGAATAAAGATTTGTTTTCCACTAAGATGTCAGAATATCCACAAGCTTTCTGTGCCCTAACACTTAAAGATAAATACTTAAATAAATGTCAGTGCTAAATAGTCAGCACTGACATTCTTAGCTGATGTCTGTTTGTTGTGACCCTCCTATTTGGTGACATGTGCTGAGGCTTTAGCCATAGTGTCCGCAGCACACCTTCAGTTGTTTCAGCCAAGAGCATCTCAGTGTGCTGCCTAGAGGAAAATGACTTCTGATTAAAAAAGCATTCCAGAATTAATTTGAGAGTCCATACCACTTATTTACTACTTTATAGGTAGATTTCATAAAATTTTGTGAGCAAAATTTAAACCTTCATAGTCTTTAAATCTGTTGCTTTTATCATAAAAAGGACATGATGTCAGAGTACTTGATTTCCTAAGGTGCACTAGATCCAAGAACTCTACCAGCCCTCAGTATTTTCTGTACAAAAAAATAAATAAATAAAATAATGCACGGGTTGTTTCCCAGTGCCTAGGCAGAAGCAGATAGCTTCAGAAGTAGCTGAGTAGTAGAGCTTTAGTGTTCGTAATGGGTGATTAAATGAATCATTCTTGAGATTGCTTGAAATTATAGTAAGATATCAGAGCAACTCCAATAAATCCCTGAAGAGCAGATGGGCAAGAGGACTTGCGCATGTCTGCAGTATCGGTGGCTGAGCTCTGAGAGTCTTTGATTGAAATAGTAGATTTGAGGGAAAAGAAACGGACGGGTTTTATTGTTGGATATAGTCGATATAATGCAGATAGGGCAGAGTATAAAACCTGTCATTTTCTGGAAGCTGCTGTCTATCATCGCTTTACTCCGAGTGCTGATCCACTAAGCCACATCTACCTCATGATTTACCTCATGTGGTGCTCTGCACTAGTCAGGGTTAGCAGAGGATTCCGAAGGACCTAGGATTTTCAAGAAAATATTTAAAAGATCTCTCTGTGTATCCAGTTTTTGTTTGTTTTTGTTTTTGTTTTTGTTTTTTTTTGGTGAGGAATCTGTGAGATACCTTTGACTTGGTTAGAAAACAGGATACCAGGACAACCAAAGGATTCAGACCACCTACTATAAAGCTAATATATACGTTCAGGGAGGGATTAAGAGTTCTAGGAGACCTGATTAAGTATGACCTGTCCAACCTGTGGCCTTTTGACTTTTATGTTTAACTAGTCAGTTTCAGGTAAGAAAACCAGATGACTTGACATAGCGGCACATGCCTTTAGTCTCAGCAGAAGCAGGCACATCTCTGTGATTTGGGGGTCAGCCTGGTCTACATAGGGAGTTCCAGTATGGCCAAGGCTATGTAGTGAGACCCTGTTTTGAAAAACCAAAAAAAGGAAAGGGAAGGGAAAAGGAAGGAAGAAAGCAAGCGAGGTCAATGGTCAATATTTTATACTTAATAAAAACCTTTGGCAGTTTTTAGCTTGTCAGTTCAAAAGTACCAGAATTTCTCCCTCAATTCACTTACTCATGTATGTGGCTTTATGATAGATTCTAGTAATTTGGTAATTCATTTTGAGGAAAGAGACCTTTCTGTGTTTCATGCTCAGAATCGTGAAAGTGGGCTACCAGTTCTTAGTTCTGTGGAGATGGCAGTGAGAGCTTGGTCAGCAGGGTAGAGCATTTTGCTCAGTGCCTTTTCTGCTCAGCTGTTCTGTAAGTTGTGCTTTAGTGTTTGCTCCCAGCTTAATAGAGGGACATGTATGCATCTGTTCCTTCACTTCTTCCTAGGGACATAAGGGACAGCGACAGATGTAGGTCTAATCGAGAATTGCTGAATAACTAAGTTCTTATCTCAAAGTTAAAAAGAGCTGCAGATTAAGGGTACTTCAAAGAGCCAAACACCAATGACCAAACTTAAATCCACTGTCTTGATTGTAGAGATTATACCAGACACTGCTTGTAACTTTCTCATAGTAAGAGAATCACTGAATATTTTCTTATCTTTATATTAAATGAGACTTTTCATTTATTCAGTGGGGTTGGTGTAGAAAAATAGGTTTTGGTTTTATTTTTTAGCTATTGGGAATTTACCATATATACTTGAGAAAGAATAGGGAAAAACATTGCTTATAAGAAAAATTACACAGTGGTAACAAAAAGCATTATTTCTCCATCAAATTTAGATACTTCAAAACTTATTTTCTAATAAGAAATTAGAATGTCTATTAAATCTGGTTTTGGATTCTAGTACTAAGTTTTACTTAATAAATAAGTGCTCTATAGGAGGCTTTAGAAATGATGGTCCTATATTCCATTCTGAATGTAGCTGTTGCTGTAGCAGCCTGCTGTGACTTTTAACTGTTTGAAATTAAATATCTGTTTTAACAGGCCCAGCATGAAACTGGTAAAATTCAGAAAAGGAGATAGTGTGGGTTTGCGGCTAGCTGGTGGAAATGATGTCGGAATATTTGTAGCTGGCGTTCTAGAAGATAGCCCTGCAGCCAAAGAAGGCTTAGAGGAAGGTGATCAAATTCTCAGGGTATGTCAGTATATCATCTTATGCGGATTCAAAAGTCTTAGGTCGTCAGATGCCAGGCATAACAGACCTACCGTTATGATTAGACTATAATTTATGTACAGTCTTTTGAACCACCTAAGTTTCAAATTAAGAACTGCTTATATCTAGCTTGTATTAGACTAGTCACCTGTCATTCCACCTTTACTCTTGTTTGCTTTTTGGTTATGTTGTTAGTGATGTTTTATTGAAGTCATTGCTGTTCAAAGACCTTATAATGAAGACATGTTTTAGATCCCTCTACCATCTACCAAATAGTCTTTTTAACATTTAGTTAAACATTTGGATTGTCCAAGACTGCCAGCCAGCAATTTTGGGTATTATTTTCCCGTGAGAGTGAGGAGACCTCATAGAAATGCTGGCCTTTCAGACTCCTTATTTCAGATAGTGCTCACTCACATCCAGGAGGATGGATGGAGTTTATATCAGGCAAATCTGTAAGCTGCTTGGCTTTCAGCCTTCAAGCCCCACAAGAAAGGGGATCATTGGCAAAAGCCAGGAGAACTTAGGCTAGGAGTAATCTACAACTGGTGCTTTTCTCTCCTCTGCTTTCTTCTCCATGGTCGTGTTGCCTGCTAAGGTAGTGTCTTCATCTGTCTCTCACTCCTCTTTAAATAAAGAGTCTGACCGTTTCTGTGTTTGGCTACTGGTAGGTAAGCTCTGTCCCAGTTTTTAAATAAGAACACTAGTCTATCCAGTGTGGGTTTATTGCTTACTGTTTCCTTATCTCCTCTCTTTGGTGCCTCCATTCTGGTCTCTTTCTTGTTTCAGCCTTCCTCCTCCCTGTGCCTCCCATCTGCTCTACAGTCTTGTAGCTTTGTGCATCTCTTCCTCTTTCGCTCCTGGTTTTCTCTCTCTCTCTCTCTCTCTCTCTCTCTCTCTCTCTCTCTCTCTCTCTCTC
>NC_034590.1:37203524-37209031 GCF_900095145.1 Mus pahari | reverse complement strand
CTCTCCCTCTCCCTCTCCCTCTCCCTCTCCCTCCTTCCTTCCCTCCCTCTCTAAACAAACAAATATCCAGTGGCCTTGCAGCCTGGCTTTTATCCACAACTGAATCTGATTTTTCACAGCCATAACTGATCAGAGTCAAGTTTGCCTCACAATTTCTATGATTTCTTAGCAGCATTTGCTTGTCAGTTCTCAAAAACATTCTCTCTGGAGACTCTGTCATGTGACCCCTGCTCCTGCTGCCTTGCCCTGCAATTTTGGAGACAAGTCTTCTCACTGAGCAGCCCACAGCCAGAATCTTCTTTACCTTGAGCAGTTCCCTGTGCTTGGGGCCTATCCTCCTTTCCCTTCACACTTAGGCATTTAAAAGGCATGGTACCATCTCTGACATTGTAGTAGGTTGTTCCTAACATCGTCTGCCCTTGGTGCACTTCTGTTGCATTTGAACACTGTATGGTGACAATGCTGACCGTACTTGAAATCCTAGCACTTATTTTCTTACCGATCTCATGATCCTGTTTTGAAGGAATCAGGAAATACATCATCTAAAAGCAGCTTCTTAATAGCTCACTCTGGGTTTTCTATGAAAATAATTGGAGCATTTTGATTATTTGCCTTTTCGACTTTTTATTATTTTTAATGCATGGAGAAAAATTTCCTAGAGGTATTAGGACTACAGTTGCTTATAATTCTGCTTTGTTATTGGTGACACTCAGGTAGACACTGACTTGAGAACCAGATAGCACCCACTACAGAGTTGCTGTTACAGAAGAACCATAATGCATGTCTGGTCTTTTTAACTCTTTTTCATATATAGTTTCCTTTTCAGCAATTAATAAAGTTAGGCTACATGGTACCTATGTAGAGTGAATAGGGATTTTAAATCTAGAGATACAGATTGTCATTTTTAGTCCAAATTGCATAGGTTTGTAATAGATTATCTTAATATTGGATAATATTGTAACTACTCTGAATTTACATTTTTGCTCACCTTATTTAATTTCATAGGTGCTTATTTTAAATTAGAGAATTTTATATTCCCCAAAGTTCAAAAAAAAAAAGTCCCTATTAAATATAGTATTGGCAAGTTAGACTCTGAAAATACTTGTTTTCTGACTAAATAAATACCTTTATATTCCTAAAACCAACTAGTGTAAATGTATAAAATTTGTATTTTAATAGGTGAACAATGTAGATTTCACAAATATCATAAGAGAAGAGGCTGTCCTGTTCCTCCTCGACCTCCCTAAAGGTGAAGAAGTGACCATACTGGCTCAGAAGAAGAAGGATGGTGAGCTACTGTGTGAGATGGAGAGACTTAACCTGAAGGAGTTGGAGGGATTGGATCAGTTGTTCAAAGTAAATCAGGGTCAGGATGGTAGCAGACCACAGTCTTAGCACTCAGAGCCCAACATAAGAGGATCATGAGTTCAAAGCTAGGCATGGTGACTTCCTTCAAACAAGACGTTCAGCCTGGCATGATGACCTAGGCATGTTTCCCTACTTGCTAGGAAGAAGTAGGTGATTCAAGGTAATTTAAAATCTGTGATTTGAGTCCAACCTGATCTGCATTCCAAGTTTCAGGACAGCCAGGGCTACATGGTGAGACTGTGTCTTAACAAAACTAAGTGAACAATTAAAAAATGTAGTTTATAATAAATAATTTCAATTTGAGGATGATTGAATTAATCTGTTAACTTTATTTAAGGTTCTATAGTCTTCCACTATTCTCATTAACACAGATAAATATGATCGGCATTTATGGCATTATGATTTAAGTCAAGTGCCAGCCAACCCTGTGTAAGTCAGAAGAGTGTTTGTCTTGTTAGCTACTGGAGTTATATAAAAGGATATATGGATAGTGGTCAAGTTTTATACTGTATTTCCTAAATAATATACAAAATTGTTAATATCATGTTAAAGAACAGTTTGGCCAAGCACTGCATTTTTGGTTTGTTTTTGTGTTTTCTATATGTTTTTGAGGTGGGTGCCTCATGTGGCCCAGTTAGGTTGGAACTTATCTCTGTTGAAGAGGTTGTTCTTGAGCACCTGATCTTCCTGTCTGCCTCTTGAGTGCCAGGGTAACAGGAATGAACCACCATACACAGCTTAGCATGCTCCATTGGAGCAATCAAAGTCTCCTGGAAGAGCTGGGGAACAAAATTGTTCTTTACAGCATTTGCAGATCAGTTAGCTACTATAATAGGAAACAGAGATGGGACAAATTAATCTTTTTCTGCATCATTTCATCCTGCGCCTAATGAAGGTACCAAGATAACCTTTTATTCAACATAAATGGTTGAAGAACAACGAGGTAAAATAATTCCAGATACACAGTGAGAATTGAGGATGAACTGGGTATTGTATGTTGATGTGGGCATTAGCAGGAGCATCTTCACAGAATACCTTTTATGCAGATTGTTTTTTTTTATCCCAGTAGTTATTAATTAATGTGTTTCTTTTGATTCCTTAGTTTATCGCCGCATTGTAGAATCAGATGTAGGAGATTCATTCTATATTAGAACGCATTTTGAATATGAAAAAGAATCTCCTTACGGACTTAGTTTTAACAAAGGAGAGGTGTTCCGGGTCGTGGATACTTTATACAATGGAAAGCTGGGGTCTTGGCTTGCCATTCGAATTGGCAAAAATCATAAGGAGGTAGAACGAGGCATCATCCCTAACAAGAACAGGTATGAACCCTTGGGAATGTGTTATACTGTGAATTAGTGATGATAGGAGGTTGGGTGATCCACATTTGCAAGAGCTGTATTGTTCAGTGTATTCACTTGCTACTGTCCTAACTGACTCGCTCAATCACCATACAAACGTACTCGATTAAACCTTTGAAATGAAAGGTGCATGTGAACCTTGGTCCGCAATTTTGGCATTCCATTTCATTGTGGAATTTTTTCTTGTTGTCTTTTCAATAACTCTGGTTTCTGTTCGGTTTTTCTTCTATAGAGCTGAGCAGTTAGCCAGTGTACAGTACACACTTCCAAAGACAGCAGGTGGTGATCGGGCAGACTTCTGGAGGTTTCGAGGTCTTCGCAGCTCCAAGAGAAATCTTCGAAAAAGCAGAGAGGACTTATCAGCTCAGCCAGTTCAAACAAAGTTCCCAGCTTATGAAAGGGTTGTTCTTCGAGAAGGTAGTTTATTTCCCATAGCTTAGTGTATATTTCTTCATGGCAGTATGTTTCAGGAAGTGGAAGTTTAACAACGTTTGTCATATCTCTTTGTTTGTTTGTTTGTTTGTTAATTTCTCTCCAGCTGGATTCCTGAGACCTGTAACCATCTTTGGACCAATAGCTGATGTTGCCAGAGAAAGGCTGGCACGGGAGGAGCCAGATGCTTATCAGGTTGCAAGTGAGTAGGCGTGGCCCAGCGCTGGCCGCCACCAGGTGTCAGCATCTTCCTTTCTGTCTCATTGTTGAAAACGTACAGCTTGGTGAGAAATCTGCACGTTATGGCATTGTTTTTAATTTGAAAGGAAGGCAGAACGGTTGTGTCTACCAGTTCCTGTGCTAGGAAGAGTCACCAGTTTTGAAATTTTGGCTTCCTGTGAAAGCTGCCTAGCTCCGTGATCTTGTTGGCCTTCACAGTAGCACTGTGAGGAGAGACTCGAACACCAGCGTGCTGTGTCCAGCATTGCTACACACCTCTTAGATGATCTCTAGTGAGCATGGCCTTCATCTCAGCCTTCTCTCAGTAAGCCCAGGCAGGGATTTTAATAACTAACCTACAGAAATACGTTAACAGGGTGATGAATTGTGCCCATGCTGGTAGCTGCTGTATTGTAGATGTCAGTCTGAGGCAATGAACATGGAGGCAGAAGTGCTCTGTACACCAGTGCATTGCTGCTTTATCCTCTGACTATTGTGGTGGCTGGAATATGCAACCTCAGTCAGAACCACTTAGTGAGCTTTAAATAATGCTTGAAAACTCACACTGACGTGTTCTCATATTTCACTCTTTGTGAAAGTTAAAATAATAATTTTGACATATGTATTACCACCCCTAATTTCCCCATTATAATTTCTTTTATAATTTTCCAAGTTCATTTTTTGTGATCTTATAAAAGTTTTTTCATCTTTTTTTAATTGAATATTTTATTTACATTTCAAATGCTATCTCCTTTCTCACTTTCCCCTCCGGAAACCCCCTATCCCATCCCCCTCTTTCTCCTTCTTAATAAATAATAAAATGTTTTTATTGTTTTTCCTGATCCTTATGCCTTCTTTGATGACTTCTTTCTGTATAGTTTCTACCTTGTTTTTCCACTTGTTTATCTATGTAAGAAGATAAGAAAGTTTCCTGTACTTATGATGGTTTCCTTACAGGAAGGAGGAAGCCGTAGAATGTGAACACATTGTGTTCTGTTTAGTATGTGGGGTAGTGTTGTTCGGAGGATTATGCCCACAGGATTTTGCTGTTAGACTCATAGACTCATTGACATTTTAAAATATACAGTATTAGAGTTAGCATATTACTTTTTTATATTGCTTTTAATTTGATTTTGATGAAATTTAATGATGATACTTATTTTCTAAAAATCAGATTTTCATATACTAAAGTTTGAGCAGATTAAAAAAATTTCCCCCTCTACTTCAGATGTCATTAAAAAAATTCCCCCCCTCTGTTTTTTTCAGATGTTTTTTGGTTATTGTACAGCAGGTAGCATTTCTCCTGAAGAACCAAGTTTGTAGGTTTTACATGGAGGGAAAGCAAGTTTGAAGGTTTCTAAAACTTACTTTAGGGGATAGTATATTGGTTTACTCAGATTATGCCACAGCCCCACATGAAACTTGAGAGTGAGGACAGAAGCATTTTATTCTCCTGAAGTCCCAGCTGATTCCTCTTGTTACTGATGTCTGTGAGGTTTTGTGGTGTTGCCCTGTCTTCTGTGAAGCTTGTCTTCTGATCGTCTCCGTCTCTATCACTGCTTACTGGTTGGTGCCACTGGTCATTTCTGCCTTTCCTGACCTGAGACACCAGAGCTGCTTCCCTTCCCCACACACAAGCATCACTCTTGTCCTTAGTGAGGTAGTCAAGTAATGTCTCCTTGGACTGCAGTAAACATGTATAAGGTAAGACAAGGCTGCCTCCCAGCGTCCTCTCCAGCTTCTCCTGGCCTCAGTGCTTCTGCTTCTGGGAGTACACGTGAGGTGTCTAACTGGAGACCTCCAGGCCTCTGCAGCAGCCTAGTGGAACTCAGCCCACCATGGCTGACTAGCTCCAGGCAGGAATAGCTTCCCTGTGTCTGGGTGCCACAAATGAGACGATATTTTTTTGTGTCACTGTGGAGGAGGGTGGGAAACTAAGCTTCAGACAAAGGACAGAAAGCATCCTTAAGCCCATAGTAGCTTCTGGAATTTTTAGGAATATTAATGGGATTGAAGGAACATTGAAGGAAAGGTAAGCATATCAAATCTCAGATTTTTTTCTTCTTTTTTTAATTATTATTTTCTTTATTTACATTTCAAATGCTATCCCGAAAGTTCCCTATACCC
>NC_034590.1:37166238-37203009 GCF_900095145.1 Mus pahari | reverse complement strand
GTTGGAATTTTGATGGGGATTGCATTGAATCTGTAGATTGCTTTTGGCAGGATGGCCACTTTGACTATGTTAGTCCTGCCAATCCATGAGCATGGGAGATCTTTCCATCTTCTGAGATCTTCTTCAGTTTCTTTCTTTAGGGATTTGAAATTCTTATCATACATCTTTCACTTCCTTACTTAGAGACACACCAAGGTATTTTATATTATTTGTGACTATTGTGAAGGGTGTTGTTTCCCTAATTTCTTTCTCGTCCCGTCCGTCCGTCCTTCGTGTAGAGGAAGGCCAAAACTCAGATTTAAAAAAAACATTTTGTTTGTAGCAAACAAGAGTTTATTATAATTTTACTTTCCTAGCCTTAATAAAAGCAAACTCATCAATACAATTTTTAAAATCTTCATCTCATCTTAGATGAGGTGTTTATCACACTTGATAATTTTTCCTAGCGCATTGATTTTTCTGTTGTGACCTTTTAAAAGGTACTACATCATAATATTTATTTTAAATTTCTTGCCTCCTTAGTTTACCCTGAGTGCAGGAACCTCACTTGCCTTCTCTTAATCCTGGTTTTCTTGGGAAACATTGTCTGACCTAGTATAGGGGTCTTAGAGGGGTCAAGGGTCAGGGGTTATGGAGTAGATGGCTACCTCCTTTAGTGATTTCCACCCTTTGTGATGGCAACACTTTTGGTTTTTACAATAAATGAATAGGGGCTTTTCTTGATGATGTGCTACTGACCTCTAGTGGATAGAATCCATACTGCAAAACATGCCAGGTACTAACTATTCCAGCCTGACTGCAGTGCCACTCTGAGAAATTCTGATCTAACCAGTGGAAATGCTGTCTTGTTTTTGTCCTGTCTCCATGAATAGAAAGTGAACCACGTGATGCTGGGACTGACCATCGTAGCTCTGGCATCATTCGCCTTCATACAATAAAGCAAATTATCGATCAGGTAAGTCATTATAAGTGGACCTATTCCTTATAAACAGTAAAGCTTACGGTTTGATGAGGAGATTCATGTATAACAAAGGGAGAGATTCCCAACACTATTGCTGGTGTAGCCTGAGGGGATTAAGTAAGCCCTTACTGTATAAAAGCATTAATAACAGTTTCAAGAAGATAGCTGAGATCAACATCAGAAGGACTTCATTGCTATAAAAATACTGATGTTTAGATGTATTTAACATTGTGTTATAGCAATGCCATTCAGAGTGTATGTCTGAAAGGGTATGTCAGTAACATTAAGTTGCTGCACTGACTTTTACAGAATGAACACAACGCAGGTAGTAGTTGTTAGCTTACAAGTGTTATGCCTGAATCCTAAAAATAACTGATAAGCCAGGCAGTAGTGGCCTATGCCTCTAATCCCAGCACTTGGGAGGCAGAGGGAGGTGGATTTCTGAGTTCAAGGCCAGCCTGGTCTACAGAGCGAGTTCCAGGACAACCAGGACTGCACAGAGAAACCCTGTCTCGGGGAAAAAAAAAAAAGCTGATAATTTTTTTTTAATTGAGCTAGAAATTCTGATTACAAATTTTTAATGAGTGCTCATGAGACATAGCAATCACAAGGTTCAACTAACACGGAAGTGTAGCAGAGCCTGTGGTGTTTTTAAAGAAAATGAGTTTTAATGGTGCTTTGTAACTTTGCACGTATTTTCCTTCCTGTCTCTAGGATAAACATGCTTTATTAGATGTAACGCCAAATGCAGTTGATCGTCTTAATTATGCGCAGTGGTATCCAATTGTTGTGTTCCTTAACCCTGACTCTAAGCAAGGTGTAAAAACAATGAGGATGAGGTTATGTCCAGAGTCTCGGAAAAGTGCCAGGAAGCTATATGAACGCTCTCATAAACTTCGTAAAAATAATCACCATCTTTTTACAAGTGAGTATAGTATTCAAAGGTTTCTTTCAGCTTACAATATTCAGGCAATAATAGAGAAGTGAAAGGTATGTTGTTCAAATGCTAAAACTTTTATGGTCTCTGCTTGGAGAGCTTCATGGTGATAGAAAAGCAAAAGCAGAAATGTTTGATTGAATGGAGAAATGTAATGAATGCCAAATAGAAATATGAAATACTTGTACTATCTCCTCAGACTGATGATGGACAGGGTTGGGTGGTTTCTCCTCACTTGGGGCAATGTTCTAACCATTAAACTATCTTGTTCATTAATTTTCAGCTACAATTAACTTAAACTCAATGAATGATGGTTGGTACGGTGCCCTGAAAGAAGCGATTCAGCAGCAACAGAACCAGCTGGTGTGGGTCTCTGAGGGGAAGGTATGGCGCTTCCTACCACTTTTTATAAGTTACATAACTAATTAAAAATGTCCTTTGGTTACCTTTTTTATTTTATTTTTTTCTTACTAAGTAAGATTTTTAAAGAAATTTTGGAAAAGCTTTTATAATGCTTTTTTTTTTTTTTTATGAATCATTTGTATGTAGTGGTTATAAGGTTGAAAGCATATCATCTTTTTCTCCTCAACTAAATTACTAGTTTATTGGGATTTTCTGTTAAAGAATTCTCAGATTACACTACAAATCATTTTTGACTCTGTACTTATGTGGCTGGGGAGAGATAACTTTGAACTTGCTTCAGGTTCCTCCTCAAGGTGAAGGGATTTCTGGCCTATAAAGACAAGCAATGTTGGGGGAACACCGCCCTCCAGTGGCCATCAGGAGTGTAGCAGGAGCCACTAGGCACTGAAGCTCCTCCTTGCCACAGTTTACCTTAGGAATTATTCCCTCCACCTCCTCCAGTGGCACCTTGAACATCCTTAACAACCAATGGAAAGCAGTAACCAAACTAGTGTGGATTCTGGTTTTTATGAATAAATAGCTAGTATTAAAGTAGCTGCTTCCTGGTGTCAGCTTGGTTTATAGCAGTCTTTGATGGGAAAGATCTGTTTGTTTGGAGAGAGAATTGTTTCCTTAAAGTACATTGTTGAAGGAATCTTTGTTTTTAGTGCCTTCTACCTTCATCAGATCCATGTGGTTGTTAGGGAATATTGAGAGCTCCTCCCTCCGGGTTTTTGGCTTGTTTTTGATTTTAAGTTTTTATGTTGCCTTGTTTGTTTGAGTTTTGTGTTTGCCCCTGCATGGACCCTCCCTCCCTTCCTCTGCCTGGCTGTTGTGCAGATGCTCTGGCAGTGCCTGCTGCATGTTTAGTGAGTCCTATCCAGAAACATGTGGCCTCCGCAAGGAAAGCTGTTAGCCGTTTATAGCTAGAAGTAATACCACTGTTCTCAACGACTATCAAGCATCAGAACCACTCTCACTGTGTACCGTCGTGGGTGGTAGACTGCAGTTGAGGTAGCAGACCACTCTGAATATCTCACTGTACCAATTTGCAGCAACACACCAAGGTTTGCTTTTGTGGCATTTGATAGAAGGATTTAGTCTTCTCCATGTTAATCATATGCAACTACATAATTCTCCTAGTACACTTTGCCAAGTAGAATGTCGATAGCCTTCACTTTTGAACTGAGTTCTTAAAATTAGTCTAAATTTATTCTCCAAATGTACAAAGTTATACATACTTGCCTGCAAGCTTATTTTTTAATCCATAAATCTTAATTTTCTATGATTTCTCTCTAACACTTTTGTATACTTGGTTTTGTTTTAAAATAAAGGATTACTGCAACCTTTTATGTAAGGGAAAACGATATTTATTATTGCTTAGTTTGATTCAGTTTGTAAATCAGAGAAGGATTATAACTTAAATCATACTTGGTTTCTCTTGCTGCCCCTTCCACCCAAATATGTTTTATCAGAATGAATAGCTAATTGGAGACAAAAAAATTTTCATTTTCACCAACTTTTCTCAATTTATCATTTTGACTTAATTGCCACAGAGTTACTTTTTTTTTTTTTTTTTTTTTTGCAAGATCTGACACACTCTTATTTTCCCTGTGAAATCAAGAAATGTCATCTGGAGAGTTTCTTAACATTAAGACATAATATTTCCTACTTCAAAACAGCCTATGACTCTTCCTCACTTCTGTATTTCAAGAAGCTAGATAGATTGGTGGATCCTGTGATTCTTCTGCAAGCTTTAAGTCGCTCCCAGCAAGTTAAAGATTAAAGTAGATGGGCAAGAAGACTTCTCTTCAGCAGTAGCCATTCTAGAAGTCAGTGATCAGTGGGAGAGATTGTCCTGTAGCAAGCACAGCCTGGGGTTTTCTGCCACTAGCCTAGCACAGCCTCCCCATACTCATCTTACCAGAAAGGCAGTGCTTGAGGTCAGCCTCTCCCATGAGAAGCACTGTTGAGGAGATGTGGCTCCCAAGACCGTGCTTGGCATAGGAGACTCAGAACTGCACAGCCCTGCTGGTTACTACTAGTGCATCTGCCTAGAGAGTGAATCTCAGCATTTCTCATGTAGTGGTCCATGCTGTAATGGAGGAAGAAATCCTTGTGATTTCAGGATTCTAGTTCCTCACTTCTCATGCAGTATCTTCAGAGACTGCTCTGGTTAACCCAAGTACTAGTTTCAGACCTGGTGTTCAGTGACGGCATGTTGACTACAGCCGTGGTTGCCTTCCCTCCTGTACTTCTCATTTTCTTTCTGGGCTACTCTGAAGCTCATCACTATAGACTGTTAGGAATTGCCTCGTCTTAATTACTTGCAAAAGACAAAAGTAACAGCATTTCCCCTTTTCATCCATTGGTTACTATGTCTGTGAAAAATAAGAAAGAATGTCTTCTTAATTGGGATAGCCACCCTGTAGCTGATAGCTTTCTGTTATTTTGTAAAAGCTTTAAGGGCCAAATTCCAATTTAAAAAAAAAAATGGTTTCCTAACTATAAAAATAGAGTATGTCTTACTCAGATTCCTGTGGGTTTATTTTCATAGTTGTTCTCACAAAGTACTGTTCTGTCGGTGTGCCCGTGTTTGTGTGAGCTTGGTTTAATAGCATTCTCTTCTTTGCCTTGCTTTTTGGATGAAAAGCTAGCAACTAGGTTTATATCTGTGTGTCGTGCCAGAGGTCTTCCTGTTCTCTGTGGCTAGGCCCTGGCTTTGTCCTGGCTAGTCAGCCTCTGTTTGATTCATCCAAACCCTTCCGATCTCAGGGGATGCTATGTGTATCTGCATGTGTGCTTGTACAATCTTCTTGACCTTTCCTCATCAGGAATTTCAAGAAATAGATATGATTTCTCCAAAGAAAAAATATTCTTTTCAATCTCTCTTGTAAAATAAAGGCCATCTCTTAAAGAACTACTGAATAAAATTTTTAATTTACTTTTATTTGACCCAGGCGGATGGTGCTACAAGTGATGACCTTGATTTGCATGATGATCGTCTGTCCTACCTGTCAGCCCCAGGTAGTGAGTACTCAATGTATAGCACGGACAGTAGACACACTTCTGACTATGAAGACACAGATACAGAAGGCGGGGCCTACACTGATCAAGAACTAGATGAAACTCTTAATGATGAGGTGGGGACTCCACCGGAGTCTGCCATTACACGTTCCTCTGAGCCTGTAAGAGAGGATTCCTCTGGAATGCATCATGAAAACCAGACCTATCCTCCTTACTCACCACAAGCGCAGCCACAAGCCATTCATAGAATAGACTCCCCTGGACTTAAGACAGCCTCTCAACAGGTAAGCAGCAAGCATTCGGTGCTTAGAGTTAGAGGTGCATTATGAAGTTTGAGAGTGTGGTGATAAGTTAAAGAATATACCTTTTCTTCCTCAGATTACAACTTCATCTTGAATTTCAGATTTGAGAGTACCAAGGGCTTTATTCTGAGTTTTCTGCATTCATCTTACACAGCATTATAATGAAATTTTCAAGAGAAATATAGCCTATGAGGTCATAGCTAACATTATTAATCAGTACACTTAATGTCTACCAGTCACTATTAAGTTGAGCATGAGGTTAGTAATAGACACAAACATATATTTAAAATATTTTAAACACTTCACAGAAAGCAGAAGCCTCATCTCCAGTCCCTTACCTTTCGCCTGAAACAAACCCAGCATCATCAGCCTCTGCAGTTAATCATAATGTCAGTGTAACTAATGTCAGCCTGGAGGAGCCTACCCCAGCCCCTCCCACCTCGCACGTATCACAGGCTGGTTGTTTAGGAGCTCCAAGTGCTGAGGCAGCTCACGTAGTGCTCAGAGGTGAAGGACCACCATTGCCGCCGCATGCAGACCCAGCAAAGGTACCTGCGCTGCAGTGCTGCCCCGACCGCTGCTCTCCATCAGCCCGGCCATGATCACCACTGCTTCGCCCTTTACGTTTTCCTTCTGCTTTTCCTTTATTTTTTTATTTTTTATTTTTTTTAAACTGGGCTCATACACTCTAGTGCTTTCCAACAAGACAAATCATTTCAGTTTTGTAGTTTGCATGGCTTCCAATGGTATATTGATTATTTGTGTGATCAATCCTTTTAAAATTTGTGCTTCAATAATTTTTATTACTTTTAATTTTGATTTTAGTATCTTCTAGACTCCTTTAATCTATAATTAAGATTCATCATAACAATTTTATGTTTATATAAATTATGGTATCCATAAATTTTCTTCATGATTTTTATCTTCACTGTGAAAATCAAATAGAAGCAGTCATTCTGTGAATTAATTTTCTGCTAAATGAATACTCATCTTTTCCTTGTGTTGATATAAGCTAAAGCGTAAACATACCTACCTACCTGTAGTGTAACTTGTGAACTTTCACTTGAGCTAGCTAGCTCTCTCTACTAATCTGCTGTGTCCCCAGTAGAAGTGGTAGAATATACCATTTCACATTTTAAAATTATAACTTAATATTTGTCAATTGCCTAATAAAATAGAATTAAAAACAAGCCCCTGTGCTAAAATTTACTTATGTTTTAAATGCAGGTATATAGGAAGGAGCCTTATCCTGAAGAAATGATGAGACAAAACCATATTTTAAAACAACCAGCTCTTGGTCACCCAGGGCAGAGGCCCGATAAAGAGCCAAATCTATCCTATGAACCCCAACTTCCATATGTAGAAAAACAAACCAGCAGAGACCTTGAGCAGCCCTCATACAGGTATGAGGCTTCAAACTACACAGACCAGTTTTCTCGGAACTATGACCATCGCCTACGATTTGAAGATCGAATCCCTACATATGAAGACCAGTGGTCATATTACGATGACAAACAGCCCTACCAACCTCGGCCTTTTGATAATCAGCATCCTCGAGACCTGGACTCCAGACAACATCCTGAAGAGGCTTCAGAACGAGGTTATTTCCAGCGTTTTGAAGAGCCAGCCCCTCTGTCATTCGACAGTAGAACACGATATGAGCAGCTGCCTCGAACCTCTACTCTCCGACATGAAGAGCAGCCAGCCCCTGCATATGAGGTGCACAACAGGTACAGGCCAGAGGCACAGCCCTATTCTTCAACAGGTCCTAAGTCATCTGAGCCCAAGCAGTACTTTGACCAGTACCCACGAAGTTATGAGCAAGTACCACCACCAGGCTTTACCTCCAAAACAGGCCATTACGAGCCTCTCCATGGTGCTGCAGTTGTCCCTCCTCTGATACCTTCCTCTCAACATAAGCCAGAAGTTCTGCCCTCAGCTACCAAACCACAGCCTCCACCCCCAACCCTAACTGAAGAGGAGGAGGATCCAGCAATGAAACCACAGTCTGTGCTCACCAGAGTCAAAATGTTTGAAAACAAAAGATCTGCGTCTTTGGAGAACAAGAAAGATGTGAATGACACTGCCAGCTTTAAGGTAAAGGTGGTCGGTGTGTCTTAGCCCGAGTCTGTGGTACAGACTGAGGGTCAGATGTATCCTAACTCCTAATGACACCTTTCTTGCTAACTATCTCTTTCTTGTTTTCTGCAGCCTCCGGAAGTAGCATCTAAACCTCCAAGTGCTTCTCTTGCTGGCTCTAAACCTGTTCCTCAGAATCAGTTTAGTGAGCACGACAAAACACTCTACAGGTGGGTGTGCTCCACAGCGTTCAGCATGACTGTGAACAGGGAAGTTTGCTTTTTAGAGAGAAACTGGTTACTGGTTAGTGAAGGGGAAGTGTGAGGAGGAAAAGGAGACCTTACTCTCCAAGCTAAGCAGCCAGCTTTCCTGACAAACCCTGACCAAAGGGAGGGAGTTTTCATGTGCTCCTATGAACAGGACTTAGTAAACAAATGTTTGGAAAAGTTGTGTTGTTTTGTTTTTAAAATAAATGATTGAAACAAAAGTTTTAAAGCCATAGTGTCTCCATTTTAAGTACATTCAGAGTCTGAAGTGTTGGTTTGTAGGAGTGAAAAGACACTCTGGCTGATTGAAATCACTACAGTTCTTCATTTAGGGAACAGATGTAAAGAACTTGCTGTTGTTCTCTGTGGAGCTTCTGGTTAAGTAGCATATGTTAGGGTAGGCAAAGAAGTCAGGCCTCCCTCTCTTCCCCTGTGCTGTCAACTCTGCCCCACGGGGACAGTCTGGGCCAGCTCATTTGCTTCATTTCCTGGATAACAGGAATGAACTACTGTCCAATGTGTCAGCTGTTTCATGACATGTTTTCTTGCTCCACCCTCCAGGATTTTGGGTAGATTGGGCTGTTTGGTTATAATGAGAATCATTTATTGGTCCCCTTTTAGTCCTCATTCTTCAACGTCCCTTTTGCTGACACTGATAAGATTGCTATTGTTCTCTAGAATCTTGACTTCTTTCCTCTTGAATTGCTTCTCACCTGCTATGAACCCCCTTAACAACCAAGCATTTGAGTTTCCCAATTGTACTGAGATACTCCTGAGGCAGAGGTGCCTGCGTTTGCATGGCAACATGAGGATGTTATTTCAGAATATACATGCTGACTTTTTGACTATGCCATTAAAACCCAAACAGTCATAGCTCACAGTAAAAAGATGAAGTACAAAACAAGATAGACCACTCCTGAAGAACAGCACCTGACACCGGCCTGTGCACATAGACAAAAGGGGGAAAATCAAGATAAGATTAGATTCTTATGTTCCATTGTCTTTGTAAAATTAACACCTAAAAATTGTTTTACTTGTTCTTCATGATCAGGCTCCCAGAGCCTCAGAAACCTCAAGTGAAGCCACCCGAAGATATTGTTCGATCAAATCATTATGACCCTGAGGAGGATGACGAGTATTATCGGAAACAGCTCTCTTACTTTGACCGAAGAGGTTTTGAAAGCAAGCCTTCTGCACATACTCCTGCTGGCCGTCACTCAGAGCCTGCCAAGCCGGGCCATTCTCAGGGTCAGCCAGACTTCTCCAGTTACTCTTCAAAGTAAGTCCTTTCACCTAAGTCTCACCTGAGATGAGACGAGTTTCAGTAGGGTGATGTAGAGTTCAAGTTCTAAGGAAATTGGACACAGTGTATCACTGCTCAAGATGCTGCTTTCTAGAGGCTGTAGTTCCTGGTTGTTACTCTTAACCCTAACATCGGATACAGAGTTTTGATGTAAGGAAAGTTGCTAAAAGCAAGAGTTTTGGTGAAAAGAGTGAGCTTAAGACCCTTAAGTGAAGATGAATCTTCAGTCTCTCCATATAGGGATATACACTTAATGATAATCTTTTCCTTATTTTGTTTTTTTCTTTAAGACTTAGAACTAGGTAGGTGAGGGGGTCCTAGGGAACACTCAGGTATTTGTTTTTGGTTTCACAATGGTGAGAAGAGCTGTTTTGATCTTACTTTTTCGAGCATGGGGGTTTGTGGAGTTTTCTAGCCTGGCTTTACAGACGGTCGGGCGAGATGAAGTGACAGCTTTCTTGTCTCAGTCTTTCCCTCTGTGTGCTTCTCTCTTTTGTGACTTCTGTGCTGGTGCACTTTTCTCTGGTGCCTGCTGGATTAGTGCTTCGTGCTGCTGCTCCATCTCTGCTCGGACCCTCACAGAGTTTGGGACTGAGAGTTGAGTATGATCCAGCACAGGCACCAGTGAGCTCATACTCCACAAAACAAGACCCATAGAAACGATGGGTTTTGTCACAAAGAATTTATTTATGAAGTCATGGGAGCTGCCCAGACAAATCCTACAAGGCAGATGGTCTGGAAAGCAAGGTCAGAGAGGTCCTTGGGAGCCTTGAAATTCAGAGAAGGGCTACATTCTTTACCTGGTACACTCAAGAGTCCAGAGGAATTCCAATCCACTGAAAACCCATTTCTAGTGCCCCACCCAGCTAAGTCACTTTAGGTAAATGGAGCTGTGGCTCAGGCATAAGAAATACGAGTTTTGTGCCCAGGATTAAAGGCATTCACATTTTTACTGACCCTCAACTCTTAGGATTCTGTGAAACTATTATATAGTACTGAGGAAACTTCTTTTAGATTATATTTTGAAACTTGTGATATTGAAGACCCAATTTAGTTACTTCTGTTTTCTGAGATATCATTAGTAAAGATTTAGAACACCTTCGTCTCTCTAAGTCTTTGTTTTTATTGAAGAAATCAGTTTGTGAGAGATACAGCTGCATACTTTGTATTGTAGATAAATACAGTATCTAGATAGAGTACCAAGTCATTTAAGCTCAGTTTTTCGTAAGGCAAAGGGTATATTCTATAGTAATTTTATCTTTAAAAATAGTGTGTACAAGTCTTTTGCCCACATGTATGTATGTGCACCATACATGTGCCCAGTGCCCACAGAAACCAGAAAGGAGCATCAGATCCCTTGGAATTACAGTTAAATATGGTTACGAACCACTATATGACTTCTGGGAACTGAGTCAGGGTCTCCTGCATGAGCAGCAAGTGCTCGTAACTGCTGAGCCACCTCTAGCTCCATGTAGTCATTTATTTTAACTGTGTCTTTAAGAGATGAAACAAAATGCATTTATTTGTTTAGAAAAGGTGGGTGCACCACATTGTGCCCGTAAAATTCAAAGAACAACTTTTGGGAGTTGGTTCTTTTCTTCCACGGTGTGAGTCTAGGTCTAGGGAGAATGGGCGGGTGGACCTCGAGTTGTCAGGCTTCGAAGCGAGGGCCTTACTTGCTGAGCTTTCTTCTGGGGCCGGAAGTGATCCCTTTTAAGTGTTGTGTGAAACTCAGGAATTCCTGTTAGAGGAGGGCCAAGGAATTTCAAGAAAGACTTTATCTTTTTACATACCTGATATATAGGATATAGCCTTTAAAATTTATTTATGCCAGGGCATGAAAGATGGCTCAATATGGTTAAGAGTGCTGGCTGTTCTTCTAGAGGAATTCAGTTCCCAGCACCCACCAGGCAGCTCACAACTGTCTGCAACTACAGTTTCAGGGGACCCAACATCTTCACACAGACAAAACACCAATGCACGTAAAATAAAATTTTAAAATTATGTATGTCTAAGTTTGCCTGTGAATCAGATAAAAAGTTGTTCCATTTTTAGCTTTTTGTTATTTTTTTTTTTTTTTTGCAATTCCTGTTCATGTCAGGCTGTTCGTTTCTTTCTTTCTTTTTTTTTTTTCTTTCCAATTTTTATTAGGTGTTTATTTCATTTATATTTTAAATGCTACCCCCAAAGTCCCCTATACCCCACCCACTCCCACTTCTTGGCCCTGGCATTCCCCTGTGCTGGGGCATATAAAGTTTGCAAGACCAAGGAGCCTCTCTCCCCAATGATGGCCAACTAGGCCATCTTCTGCTACATATGCAGCTAGAGACAAGCTCTGGGGGTGCTGGTTAGTTCATATTGTTCCACCTATAGGGTTGCAGACCTCTTCAGCTCCTTGGGTACTTTCTCTAGCTCCTCTATTGGGGGCCCTGTGTTCCATTCGTTAGCTGACTGTGAGCATCCACTTCTATTTTTGCCAGGCACTGGCATAGCCTCACAAGAGACAGCTATATCGGGCCCTTTCGGCAAAATCTTGCTGGTATATGCAATAGTGTGTGCGTTTGGTGGCTGATTATGGGATGGACCCCAGGGTGGGGCAGTTTTTGTATGGTCCATCCTTTCGTCTCAGCTCCAAACATTGTCTCTGTAACCCCTTCCATGGGAGTTTTGTTCTCAATTGTAAGAAGGGGCGAAGTGTCCACATTTTGATCTTCCTTCTTCTTGAGTTGAAAAGCATTTTAGATTTTATGTTAATTGGATTGTTTTTTAAGAGTGTAAATTTAGTTATTTGTGTTACATAATGTTCAAGTGGGGTCTAGAACACTGCCTAAGAACCCAGCATTTATTGATTTAATGGAGCTCACTCAGTAAAGGATACAGTGTGCTAATTGCACCAGTCATCCACCCCACTGCTAGTCGGGTCTGGGAGGAGCCCATGCTAGCACTGGTTCTCACAGGTAAGCGTTGCCATTGAATGAAACAGTGTCTGTCTCTCTTGCCACTTTGCTTTCTGAGAACTAAATGTAGGAGATAGATGGATGGCAGGCAATTCTTTGTTATTGTTCATGATGAGCGTATTGTGTGTGGCAGCTTTACAAATAAGCATCTTCCCACCACAAGATTTAGCTTCCTACTGGAGGGCTTGCTAGAAAAGAAAAGAACACCATTGATCATGGCCATGTTCGAAAGGTCCTTGTGTTTTCATTTGCCAGTTTGTCTTTATAAGGGGTCAGAATACCTGTCAGTCAAGAGACATGTACCCCTTCTCCTGTCTTTACTTATGCCATTTCTTTTGCCCAACTTTTTCTTTTTTTTGAATTGGGCTTTATTTATTCATGATTTGTTGATTATTATTTGATAATTGCTTATTATCTTACTTCGTTACTTTCTCTTCTGTTTTGTTTTGTTACTCACGGCAGGGTTTCTCTGTGTAGTCCAGTCTGGGCTTACAATATGATACGCCTACCTCTGCAGGGATTAAAGGCACACACCACCACCATCCAGTGACTCTTTGCTTTTATTTTTGAGTGCTGTGGGTGTTGAGCCCAGGACCTGAGATGTGATGGGCAAGTGCCCTGCCGCTGAGCGTGCCCCGCCGCTGAGCTGTACCTTATTCTGGCTCATTTCTCTGCTCACCATTAGCTGCTGCGGCATAGGTGAGCAGAGGCTGAGCTGAGGGCACAGAAGGCAGTGTGAGGACACAGATATGTGTGGGGGGTAGGGTATAACTAAGTTAATTATTGGTTAATACTATTGCTGATTCCACTGGCTATGTGAGAGTGAGTGGTATGTTCTTTTATGAAGCAGGCTATGTTAAGATTATAGATGTTGGTTAATATTTTAAATGACATTTGAGTTCTATTTGCTGTAAATCTTAGTTAGATTGACCGTTTTCTTTCATTTTTCTATTGCGCTTGCTTTGCCATCACCTAGATTTCTTGGCTCTTACACTAGCTATGACTACTTGAAAAGGAGCATCAAGTGGTAAGACTGGCATTGATGTGAGGCTGTTCCATGAGGTGTCCCTCACTGTGTCATTGGCATTATGTGCACTTTCAGATCTTAATGTTGTCTTCTAACATTGAAGTCTAAATATGTATAAGCAAGGTACCAGCTAATTTTGATGCTGCTCATAAAACTAGATTATTTTCAATAAATATTGTATGAAAACAAATACATATTTCAAATCCGTGTTATTGTCTGTGCACATAATCCCAGGCAGCTTGGCACTCTGCAGTAAGGCTCAGGTGGCAGGGTTGCAATTATGGGTCTATTTAGATTCCTTTGTTTAAATTCTATGTGTTACTTATTAACAATTGGCAATTCGAAAAAACTAAGGATACATGGCACAATTTTTACTAGACAAGTCTTGTAAAGTAAAGTAGTGTCTGCTACTCTAGCAATCACTAAACATAGCAAAAGAGCAAGAAACCAGGGCAGATTTTAAAGATGCCCGGTTTTTCTAGTGTTACTGGAACACAACCCTGCCTGTCCATTGACGGACTATGTCTAATTTTGCCTGGTAACAGTGAAGTCAGATGGCTGTGGCAGAGACCCTATGACTCAAAAAGGCAAACCCTTTTATCTGGCTCTTCACGGGAAAAGCCTGCCAGCATTGGGTCTACGACATCGTGTTTTATGGTGCTTTGAGTATGCTTGACACCAAGATTTTGTACCTGAGATATAAAATTAGAAGCTAGTTTAAAGAAGGTTTGTGCCAAAATAACATTTCTCAAAATATTTGCAAAACTTCCTTAAATCCACTATTTTTATAAATATCAGAAATATTAAAAGTATACCCAAAATTTCATCTGCCTTTTAGTAGATCTCTCCTGGATGTTTTACTAATACTCTTCAAGTATCTGTGCTGTCTTGACATTTCTCGTGCTGATGGATTTGGTTGTATATTATGGTAGAGTTGCTGCCTATACTCATGAGAATTAATTGTGAAGTTGTGACATTTCTAGATACTTTTTTTTTTTTTTAAAGAAACAGCAGCAGTTTTGTGATGGGATTCATTTTTCCTGCATTGAAATTTCTTCTATTTTTCTTTTAAATAGGGGAAAACCTGAAACTGATGCTGTGGATAGATCATTCGGTGAGAAACGTTACGATCCAGCCCAGGCCACACCTCCTCCTCCTCCATTGCCCTCACAGTACAGCCAACCAGCTCCGCCTCTGTCCAGCTCTTCTCTCCACATACATTCCAAGGGCGCCCAGGGTGAAGGTAGGAAGCTAAGGCATTGATGTATTACTGTAATAGAGTAATGGTTGTGAAGTTAAATTCTTACAGTTTTGAAGCTTAGGTGACTTTAAATTTTTTATAAAAAGTCCAAAAAATGTTTGGGCTGGTAACAGTGAAAAATAAAGGTTTTGTCAAAAATGTCTGTCATTTTGGCATGGTAGCTCATGTCTTTAATCCTGGTGCAGAGCAGAGAATCTGAGTTTTGTGACTACCCACCCTCGTCTGTAGAATACGTCCCTTGCCAGCTAGGGCACATATTAACTTGCACAGAAAAGAAAGAAAATGTGTTGTGTTACCTTCTGTTTATTTAAATGATTATTATAGTGCACGAGCCTTGTAGCTAAATGAATTTTTGTCAAAACACCCCCCCCCACACACACACACACACACAACCCCTGGTATTTTTTTTTAACATAGCTTAATTTTATATCAATCTCCACATCTTGAAAACAGTACCTGTTAATTGATGTGCCTCAGTTTAAATATTTAAGGGCCATAGAGATGGCTCAGCAGGTTAAATTGCTTCATTGGGCCTGATGTGAAGTCCAGCCCTGGAACCTGCATGGTAGAAGGAAAGAACTGATTCAGGCCAGTTCTCTGCTGACATACACTCTCAGTGGTACGACACACTCACATGCTAAATGAGATGTAATTTTAAATATTTGAATAGTACCTTATAAGACTTATTATGCTCCATTTTAAAATATGGACATAAGAAAGCCATACAGTTTTACACAGAAAATACCTTTTTATCTTTCAATAAAATCTCAATGAATGTAGCTTACTCATTTGAATAGCTAGATAATATTCTACCCTAATATAATAAAATTTTTTCTCTTCTTGACATTTGTTAGTACCTATCTATTACACAGGAATCAGATTGGAGGGCAGCATTCTTGAAACAAACCAATTACTGTACACATAGCTCACTCATTCTTAGAGATGCATGTGGTGGTACATGCCTTTAGTTCTGGCACTTCAGAGACAAAGGCTAGCCTGGGCTAAACAGTTTTTTGTTTTGTTTGTTTGTTTTTTGGGGTTTTCAAGACAGGGTTTCTCTGTGTAATTGTCCTGAAACTGACTCTCTAGACCAGACTGGCCTTGAACTCAAGAGATCCACCTGCCTCTGCCTCTTGATTGCTGGGATTAAAGGTATACAACACCATTGCCTGGCTAAACAGCAAATTCTGTGCACAATTAAGAGACCTACCCAAGGAAGAAAAACAAATGGTTTAAACAGACATCTTTTGCTGATTCCCCTCCTTAAGGAAGAAAGATTTGTGTTTCCCTAAGTGATGCTAGCTAGAAGGTTTTGTTGGTATTGATTTGTTTTAATAGGTGCCTTTTATCACAGTTAGGAGCGATCTCTAGTCTTAGTTTGCTGGAAGTATTTTGTTGAATGTTTTTCTCTTGTGAGCTGGAGAGATGGCTCAGTGTTTAACAGCACTTGCTGCTCTTACAGTGGGCTTGGGTTTGGCTCCCTGCACCACATCAGGCAGCCCTTGACTGGCTGACTCCAGATCCAGATGCTCCAACATCATAATCTGGCCTACACAGGCACTGGGCACATATGTGGTAAACACACATACATGCATCTGTACTCACATACACATAAATAAAAATCGAGCACTTGGGAGGCAGAGACAGGCGGATCTATAGAGCAAGTTCCAGGACAACCAAGGCTACCCAGAAAAGCCCTGTCTCAGGGAGGAGGAGTCTTTAAAATTAAAAATATTTACTTCTCAAATTATCAGGATCATCTGATTTTTCTACCTTATTATCTTAATGTGGTTATATTATTGTGCTCATGAAGAATTTAGATTCATAGTTTTCTTGAAATGGCTTTGTCTGATTTTGTTATCAGTGTTATACTAGTTCTGTAAAAGAGAACATAGCTTTTCTTTTCCTTTATCTTTGCTTTAAAACAAAACGAAAAACCGACATTTCCCCACCAGTGTTCCTTTTTTGTGACTTCGTAGCGGTTCGGTGGTTCTGTTCTCCGCTGCTCCAGCAGAGTGTAGCCATCCCTGCTGCTCTCCACGTCCATGGACACTTGAGTTGCCCCATTTGTCAGCTTTGCCTGTTCCCTGGTTGTGATACGATCTTTAACGATTAGTTTATTTCCTGTTTCCCTGATGGTTAGGTTAGTGTCTTACTGCACAGTGCTTGGCGATTTACAGAGAGGCAGGTGTTCTTCACTTCTGCACAGAGGATTAATACTGATGGCCTCTTAGACAGTTTTAAAGTATCTCCTACTACTGTGAACCTGCTATGCCTTTTTTTTTTTTTTTTAAATGCTTTGGGTAACGATGAGTTTTCAATACTGATAGGTTTCATATAATCAAATTGTCATTCCGTTTCTAATTTTCAGTAGATAGTGGGACAGAGTTACTCAAGACACGTATCTTAGGGGGCCAGTGCTTTCGTAGCCTCTTTCTGAATCTGAGGCAACCAGCTACACTCAAACTTGTCAACATCACATGGGACCCAGGACTTTACCTTAGGGCATGTTAATGCCAGTAAAGAAAGCAAAGGGCTGTTAGAATGATTTTCAGGGAGTTTTTTTTTTTTTTTTAAATGTATGTATGTATGTTTGTTTTTCAGGCAATTCAGTAGCATTGGATTTTCAGAACTCATATATGTCCAAACCAGACCCACCCCCATCTCAGAGTAAACCAGCAACTTTCAGACCACCAACCCGAGAAGACCCTCCTCAGACTTTCTATCCCCAGAAAAGTTTCCCGGACAAAGCTCCAGTTAATGGAGCTGAGCAGACTCAGAAAACCATCACTCCAGTGTACAATCGATTCACACCAAAGCCGTACACAAGTTCTGCTCGGCCATTTGAACGCAAATTTGAAAGTCCGAAGTTCAACCATAATCTTCTGCCAAGTGAAACTGTACATAAACCTGAATTGTCTTCAAAAACTCCTACTTCTCCAAAAACTCTTATGAAAGCTCATAGTTCAGCACAGCCTCCAGAGTTTGACAGTGGAGTTGAAACTTTCTCTGTTTACACAGATAAGCCTAAATATCAAATGAATAATATCAGCACCATGCCTAAAGCTGTTCCCGTGAGGTAAGATATTGTAAGGCCCCGAAAGGAGGGACTCCCTCTGGTCCGGTACTCTCTCGGGTCCCCAGTAATTCGAGATACACCTTTTACACACCTTGCTGTAAATCACATGAGGTACTTTATTTACGAGGCCTCGGGCCGACTCGTATCTCACGCAGGAGACAGAGGAGTCGACCCAGTCCCTCAGAAGTAAGGGGTTCTTATAGGGTTAGGATTGGGGGGGGCAGGAGAGTTGGTGCAGCCACAAGTGATTGGCTCATTTGAACATACAATGCAACAAGATAGTACAGCCAGCCGGAGTGGCAGAATTCCAGAGGCCGGGGGCCTAGTCTGGGGCACCTCTGGTCAGTGTGTGACCCTGAGTGAACCGGGGTGAGATGCCTCCTTGGCAGAGTTTATGAGCTAACCTTGACAGCCCCAGCTGGCTCCGGCACTCCCTTATCTGTATGGCCTTGTTAGTCTTAGCGGCCGGGTGGGCTCCATCTTTACAGTGTTCGGCCTTGAGCCTTTGAATTTTCTTTTCAGTCTCAAACATAGGAAGATGGGTGCCTGGCTGGGGCAACTGAGATAATTGCCTAGCTAGCTGTCAGGTGGAGGAACAGAAGACCTTCAGCTGCCCTAAAAGAACAAAGGCTCTTTACTAGCCACATTCCTAATGATCTAGGGAACAAGTTTTGGGGAAGTGTTAGAATTTAGGGCTCTACAATATTAACTTGCCTTTGTTTAAAGTGTTGCTTGACATGATTTTTTTTTTTTTTTAATTGGAAGGCAGAGTGATCCCCCTGTCTCCCAGGTGCTGGGATTACAGATTTGCAGCTATAGTTTGAAGTAGTTTATATGATAAGACTTGAAATGATAAATTATACCTGTAAACTAAACTGTTACTATAGTAGATAACATTTTGTAGAACATCCTCCAGGAGGTGAAAGGTGTTAATCAGATTCTAAAGCTAATGAGCATATAGCATCAGTAAGTATTGTCATTATCCCTGTGTCACCAGTAGCTCAGATGAGAGAGCAGAAGACAGTTTGCCCAACCAGCATCATATAGAAAGCTAGAGGGGGTAAGTAAGCCTGTGGTCATCTGATCTCAAAGCCCAAGTATGATGGGCAGATACATCTATTCCTCATTTACTATTTAGTCAGCTAGGGTGCAGGAAAGAATAGAATGTAGTGACCTCAGGATGGCAATTGAAGGCAGTGGTAAGATAGATGGTCACGTCTCCCATAGCCTAACTCAGGCAGGTTTTTGTGTCTGCTTGTGGTTGATCAGAGCCATCTGCACATACTGCTGACTCAGTTCAGCCCCTTCAGACTTTCAGGTTGTCCATGAAGGAGAAGCGCTCACAGGTAGAAACAAGGACCATGAAGGCCACCTGAAGTCTGCTTCTCAAGTTGGTTATGTCAGTGTGCCTTCCCGTAGTCAGTCAGTAGCAGGGTCCTTGCTATGCATGGCTACATGGTGTTACCACATCAGGTGATGGGAGCTGTTCCCTTTCCATTTGCTTCAGCAGTCTATCCCTGACCCTGCCTGCACTCATGCTGGAGAGAAGCTGACTTCAGTTCACATACTTCCAAGTTGTTAGGCCATCTTTTCTATCACATTAAAATTGTGGCTTAAAACTTCACAAAGTCTTGATAGATAGTTTCATCCTCTGCCTTTGTCTTTTTCGGGATCTTTGAGATGTACCATACCAGACCTTACCTTGGATCCTTGGAGGCTTTAAACCTTTGTCAGCTTGGGCAATGGGATTCAGGATGTCCCAAGGAAGGGTACTGTGTGTGTGTGTACTGAAATTCCAAAGCTCTCTTCTGTGCTATACTGTTTTCTGTGTAACCAACTGAGCCTTAGCGACTCTGTGATTTAAAACACCCATTTCATGGATGTTCACTAAGACCCACAGTAGCTGTAAGACCAAAGAGCCATGTTTGATACATTGAAATTACACTGCTATTTATAGTAGCCTCATTCTTTACTTTCAGAAAGGCAGTTTTGATTTTTTCCAGAAAGAGCATGCTCTTAGCCCTCTGAGTAAGACTTTTCACTTGTTTAAGTAAAGAACTTCAAAATTGTTCGGAGAAGTAAGGTTAAATACTTAAATTGTAACAGCAGTAAAGGGAAGCCTGTGCGTATACTAGGATTTTCACTTGCCATTTTTGACCCCTTAGTCCTTCAGCTGTGGAAGAAGATGAAGATGAGGATGGTCATACTGTAGTGGCTACAGCTCGTGGCATTTTTAATAGCAATGGTGGTGTGTTGAGTTCCATAGAAACCGGTGTTAGTATAATTATCCCACAAGGAGCCATTCCTGAAGGAGTTGAGCAAGAAATCTATTTCAAAGTCTGCAGAGACAATAGCATTCTCCCACCTTTAGATAAAGAGAAAGGTAAGTGTGCTTATTGTCTGCTTCACTGTAGTAACTCCAGCGTAGCCCTGAGTGTACCTGTTTACGGCGGCCAGCCACAGGGATAAGCAGAAAGCCTACGTGAATGTTTTACGCTAATCACAGCATTTTCTTTGTACAACTGAGGGCCTCTCAAATGAACCTTCTGCAGGGAAGTAGTACCACTGGCATGTGATTGGGGGTCGGGGGTGGAGTCCACAGGAGGCACAGTACTTTACTCTCTGTGTGAGAAAGAAATGATGTTTGACGGCAGGCCTCTCACATGACAGCTAGGCTGTTTGCCTGACCTAATCAAATTTGTAAGCCCATGTATCTCAAGATAGTTGATATCATCCACTCAAGAAGGTTTTGCCCTTCCTGTCAACTATTACCTCAGGAGGCAACACTATTGAACACTCAGCACAGTGAGTGGCATGTCCTTAGAAGGTGGGGAGCATATTTCTGAACAGTTTAAGGAAACTGAGAATGTTGTTGTTTTCATAACCTTCCTAGATCCATCAGCACATTGATGAATTGAGGTGTGATTACTTTTAGCAGTTCTTGATTTCACTAAACATGGTATTGTAACCCACTTTCTAGAGGTACTCTGCCTTAAAAACAGTAGGACTCATACTGTTGGCCCTGCTTGAATACCTGAACACATGCATAGCAAACACTTAAAAACGAAAAGCATAGGTTAGTAGGATGGCTCAGTGGGCAAAGGTGCCTGCTTCTAACCCTAGAGATAAGAATTTGATTCCTGGGGCCCATACAATCAAAGGAGAGAACTGATTTCCTGCAGGTTACACTCTGACCTTCACTAGCACAGCATGGCATGTGCATGTTCACACACACACACACACACACACACACACACACACACACACACACCAAATAAGGTCCTCCCCTCACCCAGGAAATGCAAAGAAGTGCTTCAGATATGTTGTGCTACAGACTTATTTGGTGGAATTCGAATTTAATAGCCCCTGGTTATATGGGGTTTTATAGTACTAGAAATGTAAAATAAGGGCATCAGAGATGGAGTGTATTAGTTATATGTTGAAATACTGTTTCAGCCACATTGTTAGATAAAATATTAAAATGAATGTCACATTTCCTCTAATATATCAAAATCTTACAAGTTACAATTGTAGTGTCCACTGTATTTGTCTTAGCACTGCTATGGAGAACTCCTGTCATTTGGCTTTAGCAAATGTGCACTAGGAGGGACTGTATCTAGTGGGAAGACTTCACCTCTGTCACTCCTGTCTCTCCTTGACTCCAGGTGAGACCCTGCTGAGCCCCCTAGTGATGTGCGGGCCCCATGGCCTCAAGTTCCTGAAGCCTGTGGAGCTGCGCTTGCCACACTGTGCGTCCATGACTCCTGACGGTTGGTCTTTTGCTCTAAAATCATCCGACTCCTCGTCGGGTATGCTCTCTTCACTCTGTCTCTGGGGCTTTGGGAACTGTCATTGATTAATGCCTGAGCTCTTGGTGCTTCCCATGCTGTGTGTGAACAGATCTTCCCCCTGTCCCTGTGGCCTTGTAAGCATTGCTACTATTTTAAACGTGTGGTTTATATGCTATAAATGCATATGGAACCGTGGAGACTTTTCTACCTTTTAATAATTGGCAATTTGGCTAAAAATTGGCTGTTCTTGGGGCTTAAAAAATTTATATAATCTCTCAGATTTTTTTCAAGGTGCAAAGTATTTATTATACTAACCTTAGAAAGTTTCCACAGTGATGGTGCCTGGCCAGGGGGTTGGTTTTTTCCAGCCTGAACCTCTCAAGTAACTCTTGTTATGTACTATTTTAAGTGACTTTTGCTCATTGGCTCATGATTTCAAAGCTTGCATCGCATTTTCATATTTCTTGATTGAGTAACTTAGAAGTCAGTCTTTACTACCAGTATTGTTCACCCTAACAGGATCCTTAGAAGAACAAAAATGTAAAGTTTTACTCCTAAATTTGTATAAATCAGTGAGTATTAGTAAGTTTCAGTTTGGTCTAATATGAAGTAAAGGTTACAATACAAAGTTTACAATAGGGTCCTATTTAAATATTCCTTTGGAAGAAAGCATTATAGGCTAATTTGAAGTCGTGAAGGCAAAGTTCAGCAGTATTGAAAATGGGCACTGAGAGGCCGGAGACGGCTGCAGGTTTGAGGCCAGCTTTGTCTAAACTGCCTGCTGCAAGTGGCCTTACATGATACACAGATGAGGTACATGTTTGTCACTTCCAGTGATTGTGGGCTACTGTTCAGTTGTGCTTAGACCACACACTTTCTGTGAGCATTGCAGTGTGTTCTCCCAGAAAATAGATACACCTTTGTGTGACCCAGTACCTCGGTAGACCGCATTGCTACCGCTAACTTACCTGCTCAGTAGGTGAGTGTCGGTAAGTACTGACGTGAGTGCAGCAAACGCTAGTATGTTGAGAAGAAACTTAAAACATAATGATGAGAAGGTTGCCTTTGATTTCTAGAGTTGTCTGAATCGTTTTGTCAGTGATTCCTTATTAAAGCATTCGATTCACTGTCAAATGTGATGCATATCTTACAGTACATAGAGGCCACAACTGGTATAGTTGATAGTCATCCGGTCGTTAGAGGGGCTGCCTGGTATATCACAGGAGGGCTAGTCGCTTCTCTGTCTCAGTCGTCTGGGTGTTGTCTGTGGCAGAAGCTTCTTCTCACTGTCTCCCAGGCACAGAAGCTTTCCTGGCCGAGGCCTATTAGAAGGAACAGTCAGCAGCTTTGAGTCTCAACTCCCTTGGCTACCACAGAGGCAGTTTCCCATCGTTCACAGGTCATACCCACTGCCAGGTCTCTGTGCAGGATATAAATCTGAAAATACCAAGGGTTTCTTTAAAACTCAAACACCAAGAGCTACATAGCCAGTGGGTGTTTGAATTCCCACAAATGCCACCAATGATTTTATTGCACAGCCAGAATTGGGGAAGGCTCTGGTGTTGTCTTGCTGGTTTGACTTGGTAAGGAGGAAGAGTCTTCAGGAAGTAGGTGCGACAGAACTTGGCAAAATATCCTCTGTGTGCAGTAACTGAATGTGAGCAGTGTGTTCTTACATTTGACTCAAATGGGTTACCATACAGTACTATCCAAAATGTTAGTAGTTGTATACACTGCAGAGCAACTCCAGTTGTCTCAGCCATGTGATTGTCTGAGTCTTTATAACTTTTATTCCTATATTAAAAGTCCAATGAATTGGATAACAAAAGAGACATATAAAACAGCTTTCAGATGGTTGTAGCCAGCAAGTCTACTTAAAACACTGTTTGGATAGAAGTATAATATTTGAAGAAATAGAAGAAAATTCTAATATGTGTGTTTATATTTGTTCCATTAATAGCAAAACATTGTGGGTAGCAGTCTAGACAATCATAAGCAACATCAAAATCTTTTTTTCTCTCATAGGTGACCCTAAAACCTGGCAAAACAAGTGTCTCCCTGGAGATCCGAATTACCTTGTTGGAGCCAACTGTGTCTCTGTGCTGATTGACCACTTCTAATTCTGAGCGTATAGGAACTGGACTAAGCAATGTGAACGTGGATTGAACTTACTAAATCTAAATGGAACCACTCTAATGAGTATTATATTTTCTTAGAATTTATACTGCAATTGGTAGTATTAAGCATTTGTTGGAACTGATGAAGGTTAGCGAGCATGCCCCTGAGCCACGGTCAGAAAACATGCTGCAAGCTATGTGTTATTGAGTGAAGAACTGTCAGGCATTGGCTAGAGGTTCAAAGATATTTTTGCTTTGTAATGATTTTTGTACTTTTTTATGGTCACTGCTTAACTTCACATACTGATTTCCGTTAAAAATACCAGCCAGGAAATGGGGGTGCATTTGAGTTCTGTCCTTTCCAAAGTACACTCAAAGGTTATTACGGCCTTGGCCTGGCATACACATTTTATTTTATTATGCATGAGGTAATGTGCACACATTTTTTACAAATGCACCTGGAATATATAACCAATGTAGTGGATTTAACAGAAATGTACAGGGGGGATTTATAACTTGGGGAGGGAGGGTCAAATGAAGACAATTACTGTATATGAAAACACATTTCTCTTAGGGAAGGACACCAAAGCATGTGAGCCTGGTTCCATGGCCTCTGAATCTATAAATGAACATATCACCACAGACATCTAACCAGCAGGAATGCCTTACCCGCGTGGGTTTAATTCTTCCATCATTTCGCTGTGTATTACTAAGTTTTTATGAGTTTTTTGCATATCTAGATACTGTATCATCAGAAAGACTGAGTAGATTGTGGACTTGATGCTTTCAGAAATGTGTAAATCACCTGGAAGAAAACAATGGTGTGACTTAAAATATTTTTTTGACAGGGGGAGTGGCGGTCTTGTTTTTTGGGCTGTGCATCTGAGATGTTTGATGCTTTCAGGACGCATGTACATAATGCGTGCATACCACTTTTGTTCTTGGTTTGTAAATTAACTTTTATAAACTTTACCTTTTTATATATAAACAGAACCAAGTTTCTAAGGCTACCTTTGTATTCTCTCCTGTACCTCTTGAGCCTTGAACTTTGACCTCTGCAGCAATAAAGCAGCATTTCTACACATACAAGGTCATTTTTTAAAGAAAAAGAATGCACAGAGTTGTTACATTTTTAAGTGCTGCATTTAAAAGCTACAGTTACTCTAGTTTGATTAAATTCTTGCAAAGTTTCCCTTCTGTAAAATTTGTGATACAATACTGTGCCCTAAAGTGTATTTTTTTACTAATAGACAGTTTATTATGGCACATCAGCACGATTTCTGTTTAGATAATACACCACTACATTCTGTTAATAATCATTAGGTGTGGAAGGATTTCTTTTGTGGTTATTAAAAAAAAAATCTCAAATTTCTAAATCTGCAAGAATAAAACTTTTTAAAATACAGTATTAGTTTGGTTTATTTGCTCTGTTTCCCACTCCAAGCAACTTTATAACCCTGTTTTAAATTCGTGTGTGTGTGTGTGTGTGTGTGTGTNTGTGTGTGTGTGTGTGTNTGTGTGTGTGTGTGTGTGTGTGTGTGTGTGTGTGTGTGTGCGCGTGTGGTGTCTGTGTACATGTAGGCCACAGATGGATGTCAGCTATCTTCCTTTGTCAGCGTCCATCTTATTTTTGAGGCAGGATCTTGCCTTGAACCCAGAACTCTAAGATTGCTTGCCAGCAGGATTCAAGGGTCTGTCTGTATCCCCTCCCAGCCTCCCATGACTGGGGTGCGACATGTCCCGTCTGCATACTCAGTCTCTGCGTTGGTGCTTGCCATCCAGACTCAGGTCCTCACGAGTGCGAGAGCAACGCTTTTTATACACTAAGCCATCTCTTCAGCCCCTGCCATTCTGTTCGGAGCCTTTGCAGTAATCGCCATGTCACCTGCCATCCTAGTTAAATATTGTACATGCTGAGTCCTGTTTCCCACACCCACTGTGTACTGTGGATCGGGCATGCTAATCAAAAGCTAGTAGGCAAACTCTAGACTTCACGGTGTTCTCTCTGTTCTTTAGGACCCGTTTGTGCAGTCCTCTCTCCCGAACAGTTTATACCCTGGACCCTGTGTTAATACTACCACCTTTGAGAAGAAAATGGTTTTTACTGACTGCAGATACCCACTGTGCTAATCTTATTTATGTACCACATTACTGACATCAAAGTCATTTCTATACAGTTTTTTTTTTTTTTTTTTTTGGTACATACTTGTGAATGGTAGCCCACTTTTGTGGGTTTTGCTTCTTTCTGAAGATAAAGTTTATTCACATTATCCTTTTTGAGGTGTATAGTTCTCCAAATTTTGAGAAGTACATTCTTCTTGCCTAGGAAGCCATTTACCTATGAAAGCTAAAGCTGACTTGTTAAAGCATTACCATAGTTAATTCATAGAATGAGTTCCTCATCCCCATCCATACCTTGTACCCTGGCACACACTACTCCCTTTCCAGGCCTTAGTAACTCAGTCTCTTTACCATTGCTATGGCATCACCTTTTTGAGGGTATTGTAAATGGGGTCTGGAGCCTGGCTGCTTTCATATCACATGATGCAGTTGAGACTCATGTTTGATGTTATAGCTGTTGGCAACTTTTGTTACAGTAGTTGTTCCAGAGTGTGACTGTACTAGAGTTTATTCTCCTTGAGGAACTCTGAGGTTGTTTCCACATTTGGGAGATTATCAGTACAGCGTCTATAAACATTTACTTAGAAAATTTTATAGGAGTAACTTTGGTTTCACTTGACTAAATACCTAACAAAGTGATCACTGTCTCATACATTGTCTTTTTAACAAAAATAACAAAAGTTCCACTAGCTTGTTTCACAGTACCTGTATCTCTTCATTGGAGTTGCAGCCTGTGAGGGTCCAGTTTCCCACTCTCCCTGGCAGTTGTCTTCTATCTCTGCATCTCTGCTGAGCTGTCCTGGGGTTTGATAGACAGCTATCTAGTGACTCATGGTAGCTCATCTCTTGGTAAATACTGAAACCTTTTCTGTTTCTAAGTTAAGTCATTGGGGACTAAGGAGATGGCTCAGCCATCACAGTGCCTATTGCTCAAACATGAGGACATGTTAGGAACCCCCGCACCCACGTCAGTGACTCGGGTGTGTCAATTAGCACCTGTAATCCTGACGTTGGGGAGGCTGAGAGGAGTCCTGGTGCTTGCTGGCCAGCCAACCTAGCAGAATTGGTGAGTTACAGATTCATTGAGAGATGCTGTCTTAAAGAATAAAGTGGGGGAGCAGTTGGGGAAGCCCCCCGCCATCCATGTCTGGTCTTCATGCTCTACGTACACAGAAGGGTTTGGAGAGTCATACTTCACTGCCTAATGGATTATTAAGACACACTTAATGGTGCCTTTCACAGGAGGAAATCACTTGATAAGTCTGGTTGGTCCTTTCAGAGTCGGCTTTGACTACGTGCCTAAGAATGCTTTGCCTAACTCGTGGCACAAAGATTTTTGTGTCTTCAGTTTTTCTCACTGACTTCTTTTTTGACTCATGTTTAGGATGCATTCCTGAGTTGGTTTTATATGTAGCATGAGCTGTGTGTGTTGAGATGTACTCAGTCTGTTCTGTGTTTGCATGTCTGTATTGTAAATACATAAGTAAGACTTAACCTGGACATTGGGCTTCCATACATAAATTATTAGAACGTAACTCAGCAAGTATATTATTCGTGCCTATCTGCCTTTATTACATGGTAGAAGCAGCAGGCAACACGTATCTTTTTGTTTGTTTGTTTGTTTGAAACAGGGTTTCTCTGTGTAGCCCTGGCTGTCCTGGAACTCACTCTGTAGACCAGGCTGGTCTCGAACTCAGAAATCCGCCTGCCTCTGCCTTCCAAGTGCTGGGATTAAAGGTGTGCGCCACCACTGCCGACTTACGTATCTTATGCACCTCAGAGTTGACAGGAATAAGGCCATTTCTGTTCCCTAAAACCATCTTTGCACATTACTGAACATTCGTAATTTGTGAAGCACTCTGATGCTGGAAACCTAACATTTCCCTTACACTATTAGCACTGGTGGGAAATTTAGTTAATGTCTAGGGTTAAGTCAGTTCTTCCTCATTTTGACCTCTTGACAAATACATTCATGGGCATAGTACACAAGTGGTGGGACCCAGGTAAGAGCAGACCTTGACATACTAGATATTTTGACTCTAGTCAGGGATGCAGTAGCCAGTAAAGGGAGTGTGTCTGCAAATTCAGCCAGGTGAAGTGATTTTAGCTTGCCTTAATGCATGGTTTGAAATCACTGGATAGGAACGTAGTGGGGCATTTTTTATATAGTTTTCAGGAAGTACACTGTAGGGCTGTGCATAGGTCACAGAAGCTCTGAGGGTGTTCAGCTCGAGAGGAAGGTGCTCTAGAGGTCATTGTAATGTGCTGTCATTCCCAGAGCCTCACCGCCAGCTTGGATTTGATCACAGTCAAAGCTCATTTAGCTTTCTTAGTTTTACCCCTCTGTGTGCTTTACTTTAAAGCTACTTGGTGTCAAAGGAACCAATACTCAAGGGGGATAGAGTTAATATTTTTAGAATCACCAAGATGGATAAAACGTGTAGCCACAAACATTTAGGTTACGTCTAGAGCTTGTTCCCTCCAAGTTATCTGTAATCACTCAGGTCAGGGAGATGTTGGTACAGCTAAGCTACTTGGAAGTGAAATTTACACCCTTCTACATGTTAACACTCCACATGCTGTATACAATGCCCTGAGCTAGTGTGCTCATAGTTGCCAAGGAAACCACATGGTTATGAAGATTAGAAAATAGTTCTTGTTAGCCCAGGTGTTTTGCCTACTCAGTACCAGGCTGAGAAGATGTATATAGAGATGTCTATACAGATATGACATAACCTGAGACAGAATTAGCAGGCTATAGAAGACCCTCCACTAAGATCTGTCCTCTGCATTTGTCCGTGGAGACATTACAGACATAGGTACAGATACTGTGGGTGATAGGTTTTATCCTAGGCTTAGTTGTCAGTTGGCAGTCAGTAGAGGGTTTAATTTCCCATGCAAGAAGCAGTTGGTACAGTTTCCAGTACCACATAAAACTTGGTGTGTCTTGCATACTTGTAATCCTATCACTCAGTTTCAAGCCAGTCTAGGTTACATGAAGATGAAGAGAATACGTAAAGAACTCTTTAATTCTTAAAACAAGGAAAAATGGTCTTGTGAGCAATATGCTTACAAGTCCTCTGTGGTTAGGAGCTGGATCTTCAATTGGCAGTTTCCATGTGACAGCCCAGTTTGTAATGGGATCCTGGCATTGAGTTTAATTACTTTCCCTGTGCCACAGTAGTCTACACTAACAAAGCCAATCGAAGGAAGAGAGGAAGGACATGTTCAGCTAATAGTTTGTGGGTACAATCTGTACTAGCAGCAGGAACTTGAGGCACATGGTCACATTATACCCACAGAAGAAGAGGGGACAAAATGAGTGCCACTGCTCTTCTGTTTCCTTGCTACTGTAGTTCAGTCCAGGAACCAGCTCTGGACAGCTGCTGTTCACATATATAGAGTGGTCTTCCCGTCTCAGTTAACAGAATCCCTCATCTGCCCAGAGGTGATCAGGCCAGCCCTCACAGGTATGCCTGGACTCTTGCCTCCTAGGTGGCTCTAGTTCTTGTCAAATTGCAGTTAAATAGTAACCATCATATTGGGGCGTCCATGAGAAGCTTTAAGGTCAGAAGGTTTCCCAGAACGTGTCTTGAGAATTTTGCGTCTGGGGAGGGTTACCTAACTTAAAAGATGTTTGGCAGGTAGACACAGTAGCTGAGAGCTGAGGAGAGAGACAGAATGGAGTTCCATGTGTCTTTTGAAACCTCAGAGTTCACTGCCAGTGACACAACTTCCCCAACAAGGTCACATGTCCTAATTCTTCAAACAATTTTAACTAGAAACTGCAAAGTATTCCAGTATATGAGCCTAAGGGGAGGCATTCCCATTCAAATCTTATACAGGGATTAATGACCCTTCCAGAAGCTACAAGTTCCCAAATGAAAAGCCCAGTTCTGGGTGCGGGTACCTCCTCTTCAAGTGTTGATCAAGGCTGTCCCAAGACTATTATTCCCATTGCTCTTGTTACACACTAGAACTTGATGGTAAGACCCTACTACTGAAGCCACGCTTTGATTACGGGATTCGGTGAAATTAGTTGGTCCTGGCCAGGCTACTAATTCCCTCCTGGCTACTGTTCATGGTATCAGACAGTTGTCATGTAGGCTGCTGGGATTGGGGGTTCATCACAGTGTTACACAGCTACAGCCCTGTGAGCTGTGACCATCAGAGTGGCAAGGTGTGCCCATCAGTACAGTAATGGCACAGATATCAGGGGGGTTAGCAAAATGCTCTCTGTTTAGATTTAAGGCCCACTCCACAGAGGAATCGTACCTAGTACTGTAAATCTGACCAAGAGCCCGTGTCTGGGGAGCTCATGGGCTCCAGGGGTGAACCCGCCACTCTTACTGTGCTAAGTGGACAGAGTACCAAACCACTGTCTCAGTTAGTATCCGACACCTGTAGATTAGTGCAGCTCTCAGTTCATCAGAGGAGTGTGAGTTGTGAGTAGTGGTTAGCCGAACAACTGGCTAACATACGAAGAGTTATCTGTGGAGTGTTTAGACACAAATGGAATATTTGTATCTTACATTCCCACCATCCGAAGCCCAGGAACCATCCATCATGGAAAGGGGGGTGGAAGATTGTAAGAGCCAGTGATCACGGAAGAATGGAGCAAAACGGTATCTTCTGGACATGGCAGGATTACTGCAATCGCGAATGCAAGCAGCTGTAATGATTTGCACAAGACCAGGCAAATCACCAGTGTAGCATGGAGGGGAGCAGGGATTACAGGACACACACACACACACACACACACACACACGAGAGAGAGAGAGAGAGAGAGAGAGAGAGAGAGAGAGAGAGAGAAAATGAACCTCTGTTGATCCTTGGTGGCTTCTGAGAAAGATATTTGCTGTCTTCTAAGTGTGTGGCTCCTGGAATTTCCCCCATGCCACTGGCTGGCCCAACATGGATAAGTAAGTATATGGGCAACAGAAATTAGACTCAATGGGCCATTAAAAGGGGAAAAGGTTGGGAGGTGGGAATGGATCTGTGAGTAATTAGGGGGAGGCTTGGTGTTGATCAAAATACACTGAATGCATATATGAAGTTCTCAAACTAGTAAAAATATATTGTCTCACATCACCTAAGGATGAGGGATATCAGATGGGGGAAGGGGATCAGATAGAAAACAGCTTTCGACCTGAGGAGGCCTGGACTGCGACCCACCAGAATGCAACAACTCAGAACGGAATCTAACAAAGGGTTAGGAGGGCATTTGAAGGCAAGAAGATTTAAACCGGAATTGAATTTCTTAGCAGTTACTTTTAACTGTGGGTGTATGTAATAGCAATCACATGGGTCCATTGGTTCTTACCATATCCAGTACATTAACTGCAAGATTTCACAGATAGGTCCCCTGGAAATACCACTTTGTGTTCCAGGGTCAGAAGACCCAGGATGTGGGCCATGCCACAAGAAAGCAGAGGGTAGGTCTGTGTCTGCTGTCTTGATGGCCTTCTGGGGATGTGGGGAGGAGCCATGACAAACAGCTGTCACTAGTTTAGGAGACACTAGCTTATAGCTCAGCATCTTTGTGCCCACTACTTGATTAGGGCTGACAAGTGGGGTATCTTTGTTTTGTAACATTTCCACATGGGTTGTAAGAGTAACAGAACATTTTGTAAGAGTAGACACAGAGAGACATCTGTCCCGACTTCCTAAGTAGTACCCTTCTGCTGCATGTACATGCCCTGGAGGTACCTAGAGAGACAGCCCAGAATACCCCAGTAAAAGGTCACACAGTGGGTAGCTTAAACAGCAAGCATTCCTGGTGTGGCCCACACTTGCAATCCTAACCCTGCAGCTGGAGCAGGAGGATGGAGTTTGAAGTCAGGCTGGGTAGCATAACAAAGTCCTGACTTTTGGGAGCCCTAGAGGCTGGCAATCTAGATAAGGCTCACAGCCTGGTCACGTTCTGATGAGGTTTTCCTTCCTGAGTCAAAGGTGACCACTTTCCTTTTTTTTTTTTTTTTTTTTTTTCCACGTGAGAGGTTTATTAAGCAGGGATGGGGAGCGGCAAAGTGGGTAGAAGAGTAGAGGAGAGAGAGAGAGGAGGAGAAAAAGGGGAAGGGGGGAAAAGTAGAAGAGAAGAGAGCGGGGGGGTGAAGAGAGGAGGAGAAGAGAAAGAGGAGGAGGTGATCCCCTAATTTATACGGAGAATGACAGCACACCAATGAGGGTGGGGACTGAGCCAGGTGAGTTGTGGGATTGAGGGTCGTTGTCCTGGCAACGCAGGTCTAGTGTCACATGGTTGGGCCAGGCCTTGGAGTGTCCTGGTGCTAACATTCCTCCCTTCTTGTTATTATAAAAAGGGGAGAAAAAGAGAAGGGAAACCAACGGTGAAGAGGGAATAGGGGTGTCATGTCTCTTAAGCTACTTCCTGCTGTTTGGGGCGTCGGCACTTTTCAGGGTATATCTGGTCTTCACCATCGGAGTTTGTATGGCAATCATCTGAATCAGGTTCTCCTATGGACAGTGATTCTTTTGTGGGCAGCGGCTGGTAATCCTGTAACAGGAGCTGAATAACAGCTTGGTTAGAAATTTTTTGTACTNGTCTCTGAAGGAAGGTAGAGATAAGATTGATAAAACAAGGACCGAATAATAATGGCAGGATAATGACCAAGAAAGGTGTTATGAGTAGAAGGATCCACTTCCATATGTGGTTTTCAAAGGTACCAGAACCAGATGTCTCACGGTTGCTGAAGTTTCTTATGTCTGCCTGTAGCTCCTGGATTTTATTTTTTACTATCCAGGATTGGTTGACATAGAAGCAGCATTCTTCTTGTAGGAATAGGCAAAGGCAACCTTCTTTAGCTGTCAGGAAGTCTTGTCCTCGCCGCAACCACGGCTGCCAAAGAATCAATCTGCTTTTGGATAGTAAGCACAGTTTACACCAAAGAGAGGAACAGAGCAACAGTATGGGGTCATAGCATCACTGGAGTTAGGGCAGCTAACGAAGGGTGAGGTAAGGTTACTTGGTAGCATCAGCGGAGAAGATGTAAATGACACTTGTGAACTAGTTCTGGGAGGTACGCATAGCCAGCAATCTTTAAAGCGCCCAGGTCTGGTAACATTAAGGAGCTGGCAGGCTGAAGTCAAGGTCTGAAGCAACAGGCGGAATGACAAGTCAGTATTATTCATTAGGGGTGAAGTCAGGGAAGTAAGAGCCTTGGAGGAATGCTTGATTATCTCTCCTACCTTTTCTATGTCTAGAGGTGGAGCAATTGAGATTTACTTTCTCTGAATATGGATGGTACTTACTGGGAAACTAGACTGAGTTTTGCGGTAGATCTTACCAGTAACTCCTATTTCCCACCTGGGGTTCCATGGGTCACGGATGTAGAAGAAGAGTATCTTGTGGAATCGATAGAAGGAATTAATCCATGTCCCTAGCACATGTATCTCACAAGACCAGTATGGGCAGCCCCCATACTTGTCTGGCCATTTTCTGCAATAATCTCTTATCTGGTCAAAGAGAAAACAGGTATAAAGGTCATAATATGTGGATGGAGCCACAGATATAGGAATGATNGCAATCTGGATCGGCTCCTGGCACNCAGCTATGGAGCAGTTTCCTGATCTTATTTGGAAAGTCTGCTTGTTGACAGCAGGCATTTCTCGAACTTCAAATCTCCAGACGTAAGGACTACCCTTGATGGAAATGAACAGCAGGGAAAAGATGAAAAAGCCACAATTAATCCGGTGTCTCATCCAGCGAGGTCGGGTTTGACTGAGGTGACCACTTTCTTAATGAATCTTTATGTTTCTTATGTGTCTTTCTTAATGTTCCTAATATGTCTTTATGTTTCTTTTCCTTCTTTTCTTTCATTTTTTTAAAAAATTGATTCCTTTACACTTCATATTTTATACCCCTCCCCTTCCTATCTTTATATTTCTTATGTGGTGACTATGTCTTCACCAGTACACACAAATAGAATTACTCACACCACTGGATCAGGGCCCCAGGCTTATAATTTCCTTTAACTTTACTTAGAAACTTAGTATGTAAATGCAGGCATATTAGTTACTTTCTGCTTGGCTGTGACCAAATGCTGGACAAGAAGCAACAAGAAAGCAAAGCTTGCTTGGCTTGCGGTTTCAGGGGAGACAGTCTGTCTTGGCGGCAGGGACATGGAGCTGGTCGTGTTTTGGAGTCAGGAGGCACAGAGCGATGAATATTACTGTCCTAGTTTAGTGTCTGTTGCTGCTGTAGAGAGATGGTCTTAGTTACTGTTCTGTTATTGCTGTGTAGAGACACCCAAACCGAGGCTACTTACAGAAGAAAGCATTTAATTGGGGCTGGCTTATAGTTTCAGAGGGTGAGTACATGGTGTGATGTGTGGTAGCAGGCAGGTATGGCCCTGGAGCAGTAGCTGAGAACTTACGTCTATTTTGAAAGTTAGAGGCAGAGAGAGCTCCAGTTGCAATGGTGTCGCTTCCAATGGCAAACGTGACACACCTCCTCCAGCAAGGCAACGCCCTCTAACCCTATCAAATATCTAAGCCCGTGAGAGCCATTCACATACGAAGACCATGACCGAGAACAGCTCAGGGCAGAAATTTATATTTGGCTTACTTAAAGTTTACCGTCCATCCAGGGAAGCCAAAGCAGGAACCTGAAACAGAAATGGAAGCAGAGACCATGGAAGACTAGCTGGCTAGCTCCCCATGGCTTTCTCATCCTCTCTGTGTGTGTGTGTCAGCGCACATCAATCATTAATATCTATAAAAAAGACATCCCGACAGGCTGGTCTGATGGAAGCAGGTCTTCATCTGAGAAGCTGTCATCCCAGGAGACTCTTGTTGTTTGGGTGACAAAATACAAGTGTTTCACTGCCACTCAGCTTCTGCCCACATTTTTATTCAGTTAAGAATTGCAGTCCATGGAACAATGCCGCTAACATTTGGGGTGAGTCTCCTTACCCCAGCTTACCTAACCTAGGGAATCCCTTACACACATGTCCAGAGGGTTTTTTTTTTTTGTTTGTTTGTTTCCCCCTTGTGGAGATTCCAGAACCTTCCTGTCTCAGTGTTCTCTTGCTGGGAAGAGACAGCACGACCATGGAAACTCTCATAAAGGAAAGCAATTGGTTGATTGGGGCTGGCTTAGAGTTCAGAGGGTTCGTCTGCTGTCGCCACAGCAGGGGACATGTCGATCGAGAGTTGTAAATCCAGACCTGAAGGAAGAGAGAGACTCTGGACTTGGCATGGGCTTCTGAAAGATCAAAGCCCACCCCTAAGACGTACTTCCTTCAACAAGGCTGTCCCTCTGAATCCTTCCCTCCCTGGCCACTCCCTGGTGACCAAGCATCCAATGAACCTATGAGCCACTGGGAGCCATTCTCGTTCTACGGCCACACTGGTTAGGCCTTCAACATCATTTTTGAGAAACAGCCATTCAGCTCATAACACAAATTTTTTTTGAAGAATTTGAGTATAAATTTCAGGTAGCATGAGGTTTTCCCAGTAATACTGATGCTGATCCACCGTAATGGTACACTGAGGCTCAGAAATCCTGGAGAAAATTTGCTTTGTTTTCTTTATTTTATTGGCATCTTATTTTTGGCTGTGTAGAGATCTGTCTTTATTGTTTTCCTGTTGCTTATATTGGGCTTAGCTTGTTTATTTTTATATTTTTGGAAGTGGATTATCTCATTGATCTGAGATCTTCTGTTTTTTTTTTTTTTTTTTTTTTTTTTGAGACAGGGTTTCTCTGTGTATCTCTGGCTGTCCTGGAACTCACTTTGTAGACCAGGCTGGCCTCAAACTCAGAAATCCGCCTGCCTCTGCCTCCCGAGTGCTGGGATTAAAGGCATGCGCCACCACGCCCGGCTGATCTTCTGTTTTTTTAATAGACATTTTAAACCGGTAACATCTTCCAAAAGCATGCTTTGGCTTCAATTGTTCTTAAATTGTTACTTTTTTTTTTAATTTTGAAATATATTTCCCGGTTTTCCTTTTGATTTCTTAACCCAGAATTGATATATTTTCCAAATGCTTTGGGGCTTCTCCCCTCCAGTATTCTGGGCCCAACATCCTTAAAATCTATACTTCAGATCCTCCAGAGCCACTTCCCCGAATTCTTTCATGGTCGATCCTTCCTAAGCCCCTCTCATGGGGATTCTGCCTCTTCCTCCCCTCTCTCTCCCAAGCCCAGGTACCCTAAAAGTTCTGCCTCTGTCTGTCCTGTCCAGCTTTTGGCTGCTGCCAACTTTACTTACCAATCAGAGTCAACTGGGGCCGGGTCCCTCAGTGTCTTACAGGCAGACACTTGTGTAAGCAGTTTTGGGGACCAAAATTAACGTTATAACACAGGCAGCACTAGGCCAAACCCACTTGAACTTAGATTTTCTTACGTCTCTTCCCTTCTCTTCTCTTCTCTTCTCTTCTCTTCTCTTCTCTTCTCTTCTCTTCTCTTCTCTTCTCTTTTCTCTTCTCTTTTCTCCTTGTGACAAGGTTTCACTTTATAGCACATGTTGACCCCAGACACATTGTATGCTCTATGTTGACATCAAACTCTTCCCCACCCCTCCCCCACCCACACCTCAACCTGAGGTTACCACCACACCAAACTTCTGTTACCCTAACTTGTTTGTTTGATTTCGTTTTGTGAGACCCTGTCTCAAACTTTCTCTGTTGCCGAGGATGCCCTTGAACTCCTGGTTCTCCTACTGCCTCTTCCCAAGTGCTAGGATTCAGGTGTGCAGCACCGAACCCCTTCTTTACCGCCTTCACTTACATGAGGACTTTTACAGCGTCTAAAATTAAGACTACCTGGGAGGAGGAGGAGGAGGAGGAGGAAAGGAAGGAAGGAGGGAGGAAGGGAAGAAAGAGGAAGAAAGAACAAAAGAGAGAGAGAGAGAAAGGAAGGAAGGAAGGAAGGAAGGAAGGAAGGAAGGAAGGAAGGAAGGAAGGAAGAAGGAAGGAAAATAAAGGGGAAGGGAGTAAGGGAGGGAGGGGGAGGGAAGGGAAGGGAAGGGAAGGAAAGGAGAAAGGAAAGGAAAGGAAAGGAAAGGAAAGGAAAAAGGAAAGGAAAGGAAAGGAACGGAACGGAACGGAAAGGAAAGGAAAGGAAAGGAAAGGAAAGGAAAGGAAAGGAAAGGAAAGGAAAGGAAAGGAAAGGAAAGGAAAGG
>NC_034590.1:37151780-37166128 GCF_900095145.1 Mus pahari | reverse complement strand
AAGGAAAGGAAAGGAAAGGAAAGGAAAGGAAAAAGAAACCTCTGCATGGGTTGGAGAAATGGCTCAGCAGTTAAGAGCACTGGCTGCTCTTCCAGAGGACCTGGGTTCAATTTCCAACACCCACACGGTGGTTCACAACTGCCTGTAACTCCACCTCCAGGGGATCTGAAACCCTCACACAGATGTACATGCTGACAAAACATCAATGCACGTGAATAAATCCCCCCTCAAAAGAAACCCCTGGTACCCTAGAGGAGAATGGATCTTTGTGGGGCGGCTGTATGGATGTGGAGGAGTCGGGTTGTTGGTAAACCACGTGGGCCCAGGTCTTCTGTGCCCTTATTTTATCTAGTTCTTCTCAGCCATAGGTGGAGCACTGCCAGTTCTGAGCGCTGTTCTCATGCCTGTTTCTTCCTCCCATGGTCAGTATTTGCTTTGTGTGTTCAGGGCTCCATTGTTGGGGACACAAACACTGCTGTGTTTGCCCTACGGCCTTTATGGTATTAACATGTCCTGCTCACGGTGTTTGGACTATGAGGGCGGTTCTTCCATCTTTGTTAAGGTCACTATTTATAGGGTACGTCTTCCTGTTCTTTGCTTTCAGTCTGCTGTTGGCTCTAAACCATGTCTCCCTACCAACGCCACAGTTTAGTCTTGCCTTATGAGTTGGTCTACTTTGGGTGGAGTTAGTTTAGCCATTCTGGCTTTCTTATGGCCCTTGTTCACAGAGTAAACCTTCTGCAGTCCTGGTTTTCTGCCTGTGCCTTTGAGTCTCAAGTGCATGGAGTCCCATGCAAAGCATTTAGTTTGGCCTTTTGTGACTTAGTCTGTGTGGCAGTTAATCTCAACTGTCAGCACGGGCAGGATGTGGAATGACCTGGGAAGCAAATCTCTGGGCATGTTGTGAAGGGTTTTCTGAATTGGGTTCATTGAGGTGGAAACCCTACTGTAAGTGTAGGTGGCACCATTGCTTGGGCTGGGGTCCTGCACTGAATACAAAGAGAAGAGAGGGAAATGCATGTGAGCCCGGTGTCTGCTGCCTGCTGGAGCACTGGGTCTGTCGTACCCAGTCTAGCCACCGATGTGGGCTGATTTCTGCTGTTTCTCCATTTACTAGTTTTAGGTCTTTTGTTGTTGTTCCTAATCTGTCATTTATCCTTTTTTATGGAAAATAAATATTTCCTAGTATAATTTTTTTCTAATTCTCTCATTTTGCCGAGCATGATGGCTCATGACTGCAAACCAAGCACTCGGGAGGCTGAGGAGTAGTTGTCAGGGTTAGAGAGTAAAACCTACCCCAAGTCCATACACACACACACACACACACACACACATACACACGCGCGTGTGCGCACACACACACATATCACGTACACACATACACACGTGGGCGTGCGCGCACACATGTGTGTGTGCGCGTGCATGCGTGTGTATGTGTGTGCGTGTGCATGCGTGTGTATGTGTGTGTTTTCGTGCACGTGTGTGTACATAGGTATGATATTCCTGTGTGTTCAATGCTGAGCACATGTGAGAAGGTCAACTGTCAGTTTTCCATCCTTGGCAGCATCGCCTGTGAAGCCACCTCCCCAGCCCCTCACGTGGATTTCAGTTACCTCTGGTGTCGTTTGGTTTTGGCCAAAGGACTCCCTCTAGGGTAGTTTGGAAGGATTTCCTTGAGGTGAACCTTCTGCTTTGCTTCTCTGCTTTGCCTCCACGGAGAAGGCAGGCTAGGCTTGCCCGGTGTCTTTCCTTCAGCACCTCTCTTCTCTCAGCTTCCTGCCCTTCCTCCACGGCTGCGGCAGCAAAGCCAATGGTTCTTCTGCTTGCTTTAGACAAGGTTTGCTGCTGTATAGAGATTTGTCTTTGTCTCTCAGATCTTTGACTATGTTTGCGGCTAGCTATGGATCTCGTATTTATTCTACTTAGAGTTCGTTGTGCTTTGCTGATGTGTAAATTAGTGCCTTTTTCTCTCTCTCTCTCTCTCTCTCTCACACACACACACACACACACACGCACACGCACACGCACACGCACACACACACCGTTTCTATTTGTTGCCAGGCTGAATTCTGTGCTATTGTTGTTATAACCTTTCTTTAGCTCCCTAGCCATGATTTCACTTAGGCCTTTGAACATACTTACAATGGCTGCTTTGAAGTCTTTGTCTAAAGCCAGCCATCAGAGCCCACATCACGCTCTGCTGGCTGCTACCCCAGCCTGCAAAGTGGGGGGTCCTATTTTACTTGTATATCTCCAATTTTTGAAAAATGGAACACTTAAGATATAATATTGTAGCAACTCCGAATTCTCTCCTCCACCCCCTCTTTCTCTTACATACACAGTATGTGGGGATTGTTGCTAAATGTATTCACTTGATGTCACTGAACAAACCCTACAGGGTCTATAGGTGCTTGTCACAGAGGTCTGGCCTTGTCTGTTTTGTCTGTTGTTCCTGGTTTTTCATTGGGTGCCTCATGATTAGCGTATCTGCTCAGCCAACAATGGAGACATACACTAAAAAGGTCTTGCAGCCCCCTGGGCTCCCACTGCTCTGCCTGGACTTGTTTGTAGCCTAGAGGCTGTTCTCCCTCCCCGTTCAGGCAGTGGACCATGCACCTAGCTCTCTTTTCTTCCCCTTACCATCCCAGTGCAGGCATAACTCCTCACACTCAACCAGAGGAGCAGCCTGCCTTCCTGAGTGTGGTGCCTTACCCTGGCCATCTGTGGTGTTTCTAGACAAAGGGGATGTAGGGGAACGTCCTAAGGATACCAAGGCCCAGGGCTCCCATTCTCTATTCCTCTGGTTGAGTTTCTGGCTTGTCTGTAGCTCTGACGTTTGCATAGCTAAATCATAATCTTGGGCTTGCCACAGTTTTGCTCAAGCTGTGGGTGATTGTGTCAGGTGATTGTGTCAGGTGATTGTGTCAGGTGATTGTGTCAGGTGATTGTGGGGATTGCCTGCTCTTGGTTTGTTTGTGACATTCTGTCAACTACCCAGCAGCCAATGCTGTGTTGATGGGCCCAGGCCTATCCCTTGGCCTGGGAGGGAGGCGGCAATGAGCAAGAAGCACATTAGTCTAATACATTCACACCACATCATCCTATCCAGTAGTGGCTAGGGCAGAGTTGCAGAAGATGCAGTCAGTGTCGCTCAGCAGCTGCCCAGAGCCCTGGTAACCCTTGGTGAAGTGGAATCTCTCTCCCCCCTGGAGAAACTGGCAAGGATGTGCCAATGAACGGTTCAGCCTACTGTGAGCCACACCCACCAGCCTGCCTGGACAGACTGCCAGCTAGGACAGATACTTTCCACCCTGCAGCTGTCGCCCCTCTAGGAAACTCAAAGCCCTGTGCTACGGGTGCCAGAGAATCTGAATGGCCAAGAGTGCGAGCCATCTTCCAAGTGTGTCACAGTCACCATGAAAGTGACTAACAACCCCAGAGGGAAGCCAGGCCCTGCGTCCATGAGCACAGAGGCTCCAAGACATGACACCCTAATTTGCTACACTTAGATTAAGTCCCCTTGTATCCCCCGAGCCTACAGGTATCCCCCCCTTTTCCAGCCTCTGAATTAAAAAACAAACAAACAACTGAAACCTGTTTTTGGCTTTTGTGTGCAAAGAATAACAGGTAGGTTCTTAGGCTTCAGGCCCAGGTGGGCAAATTTTGGAATGACCCGGAGTGTGATAGGCAGCCTTATTTAAAAATTAATTAATTGAGCTGTCCCCAATGGAGGATCTAGAGAACGGAACCAAGGAGCTGAAGGGGTTTGTAGCCCCATAGGAAGAACAACAATATGAACCAACCAGTACTCCCAGAGCTCCCAGGGACTAAACCACCAACCAAAGAGTACACATGGAGGGACCCATGGCTCCAGCTGCATTTGTAGCTGAGGATGGCTTTGTCAGACATCAATGGGAGGAGAGGCCCTTGGTCCTGTGAAGGCTCAGTGCCCAGTGTAAGGGAATGCCAGGATAGGGAAGCAGGATTGGGTGGGTTGGTGAGCAGGGTAAGGGGGGATGGGATAGGGGGTTTTGGAGGGGAAACCAGGAAAGGGGATAACATTTGAAATGTAAATAAAGAAAATGTCTAATAAAAAAATCAAAAAAAAGTTTTTTAAAAAGAAAAAAAAATAATTAATATCTTATGTATACACTTTACATCCCAATATCAGTTCCCCCTCATGCAGACCCTCTCCTTATTCCTCTCTTTCCTTCTCCTTTGAGAAGGGGAGTCTCCTTCCAGTATCACCCCCAGCCCCCACCCTCAGTACATCAGGTCGCTGTAAGTCTAGGCACTGAGGCTAGACCGGGCAGTTCATGTAGGACAATGGGATCCACAGGCGGGCGGGCAGGCAGGCAGGCAGCAGGCGGGCAGGCAGGCGGGCAGGCAGGCTGGCGGGCGGGCGGGTGGGCAGGCAGTAGGCTCCGGGAAAGCCCCCATTACTGTTGTTGGTGACCAAGTTGCTCATGTGCTACATATGTGGAGGGGACCTAGGTCCGGCCCATGCTTGCTCCTTGGTTGGTAGCCCTTTTAAGACAAGCTCTTTTGAGAAGACATGAAGGGCCTGAGGAGAGTCCCTCCCTGAGAGTCAGCTGGACAGTCAAGGTGAGAATTCTGTCCACGTGGCTCATTCTCCAAGGATGACTTACTTACTTGAGGGGAGATTCTCTTTCTGCTCACACCACTCAGTCAATTTTTTAAGAGGCAGCCCCAGAGCAAGCTACCCCAGTCAGGTATCCGGGAGGGGAGAGTGGGCCGGAGCAGACCTTGCCACTGTAAAACTGCAGTATCATCTCTGGGGGTCAGGTTTCAGCACCACGCCATCTCATCAGTTTCCTAGATGAGCCTTTCAACGACATCATCATTCTTGTCACCTTCCTGCAGTTTGAATCGCACCGCTGCGCTACATCCTACGCTAAAATCCTCCATCTTCCCCAGGGCAGCAGGATGATGGATTCTGTACAGATGGCAGCTGCTCCCCGTCTGCAAGCGGCCACTAGCAGGGAGAGGAGAAAAGCCAAACCCCCGCTTCCCGGCTTGATGGTTCTGGAGCCTTCTTCCAGAAGCCCGATATTACCGGGGCTTGGGAGACGATGCCTCCAAATGAAGGCTTCAAAGGCTCACGTTCTGTCTCCTGATGGGCATCGTCTTTTGAGGCGAGGGAGAAACTAGAATGTCTCTTTCCGGAGGCAACCCCTTTCCAAGGAGCCAACTACAAAGCCCGAGCATGGCCCCCTGGAGCTGGGAGTGTAGCTCATGCCAAAGCCCTCGCCAAGCGCACACTAGTTCCTGAGTTCAAGCCCACACCTCAAGGCAAACTCCTGCTGCCTCCACACTTTTCTCTGTGAGAATTGTCAGAGAGCAATCCCCCTGGGATAGGCTATTCGATTGATGGTCATAAGACCCGCCTCTAGCCCCATTCCAGAAGGATCCTGCCCATTCTTAGAGAGGAATGACCCTGAGAGAGGTCACTATTACAGACTACGTGAAATCCCCTCAAGTGTTAACTGTTTGAGCCTCAGCTGGTAGTACTATTTTAAGATGGCTGGAAACATGAAAAGTTTGAGCTAGTTGATTCCTGGGTATAGGCTCACCCCTTCTCTTTCCCTTTCCTTTATGCTCACCACGAGGGGAAACAATGCTCTCCACACACTTGTGCCCCCATGATGCTCTAACCAGGCACATGGGGCCAAGCAGCCACCAACAGAACTCTAACACTGTGAGTGAAGTAAACCGCTCTCCAAGTTGTTCCTGTTCAGCAACATGGCCACCGTGACTTGTAAAAATGCCACTCGGAAGAATCAAGACATGCTGTGCTGGCTTGGATGAGAAATGTCCTGTGTAGTCTTCAATCTTTGGGGTTAGGAGGCACAGCCTTGCTGGGGACTGGCTTTGAAAACTTAAGACATCTCCCTACTTCCACTTGGCTTGCTCTGCCTTCAAGATGGGAGCGGAGAGCTCCGGTCCTTGCTTCTGCCTCCTGCTGTGCCTCCCAGTCATGATGGTGATGGACTCTTACCCACTGGGATGGTAAGCCCAAAGAAACTATTTCCTCTAAAAATTGCATTGGATATGGCGCTTTATCACAGTGACAGTAAAGTAACTGCCACACAGGCCTTTCAGGGTCCCCTCTCTGTCTGTTATATTAGATCACAACCTGTAAGTGGCTTGTTTCCAACCTTGCGTCTATATGGTCACCCATGCCGCGGCCAACCTTAGCGTAAAAATGAGCAGTTAGTCCATCCTGGGTCTTTCCCCATCAATTCCATGTTACATAAGACTGACCAAGTTAACCGTGTTTTCCTTTTATAGTCCTTGTTTTGTGAGAGGAGTGTTGGTCGTGACATTCTATGAAGGGCATCTCTTTCCTTTTTCCTACTGACTGTACCATGAAGATTGTCACCCAGTTCTTGGGGGCAGGGGAGCAGGGTGCTGTGGGGACAGAGGCACGCTGAACTGCCAGGGTCTCAGGGCTCCTAGTCTTCATCTGCCCTGCTCACTCCCGTCTCTCCCTCCCTCTTCTGTCTTCGCTCACCTTCTATCCTTCCTTCTGCCACTCTCCAGGATAGGCTTTCTGAGGAGGGAAGCAAGTGACTGGACTCAGTAATCAACTATCTCGGGCCATCACTGTTACCTGTATTCGGAGCCCTTGGCTGGCTTGATTAGAAGACCAAGTCCGTGAGTTACAGTGCTTGGCCTTGAAGAACAGGGTGGGTCTGGTGGTCACCATGACGCTCCAACACCATCGGCACACAACATAGCCTGTCCAGACCCTTCTGCCCTACAGGAGGACCTATCACACAAAGGCCATAGGAAGTATGGGGTGTAAGGGTCAACTCCACCCTTCACTCTGCTCCATGGAGGAGACCTGCCTGGACACACACACACACACACACACACACACACACACACTGCTGCCCCATGCTTCTCTGTGGGCTTCCATTTCTCCCTCTTCCTGAGGATTCGCCACCCAGGTCACTCCCGATCACGGGCTTGCTCTGAACCACAGCAGAACCTCAGCTTTAATCTTGGAGTGTGTCTCTAACCACAGAGACCCAAGTACCACACATGCTGACCTGGAAGGGTGCCAGGGCAGTGCTTAGCCCCCCTCATCTGTCTCTTACAGATGTTGGAGCCCAGTGGACCCCCAGCATGGTCTTTCACTCATAGTTGTTTCCATCACCGGGGCCTTGGGAACCAGGCCTTCATCTACAGGCAGCACATCTGTGGACACCTGTCCCCACTCTGGGTGTCACCCCTCAGAGCACACAGCTCTGCAGGTAAGGTGACCCTCTGCTTCCTGCTTCCGGGCCTTCCACATGTCTGATGCTTAAGAGCTGGCTCCAGGGCACGAAAGGATGAATCAGGTCCCCTCCATCCCTCTTGTTCTCCCACCTAGGTCTAGGTCAATCCCATCAGTCCCCGCCAGGTCTTGTCTGTGTTCCCCAGTAGCACCCTCTCCCTGGGTTCCCATCTTCTCTAGCTGGGGACTGCTTTCGGGGCTCAATTCTCACTTCCTCTAGGAAGCCTTCCCTGACTGCTCACCACAGCTGATCTGTGACGGTAACCCTAGGCCCCTGTGTGCCTCTGGGTCCCAGTTGTCTGCGTTTCCTGCCTGCCTTCCACACAAAGGCTGCCCAACAGTGCTCAAGAGCGGGCATTCACTCTTCCGCCCGCTAAGTCAGGAAACACAGCCACGGGCAGTTGAGCTGATTTTAGAAATGGCGATCCTGAGCTGTCAAAGTAATGGGGGGGGGGAGAGACACAGACTTCAGAGGTTAAAGAGCCATGCCAGAAAACATGGCCACCTACAAAACTCATCATTAGGGGATGAGGGCTTAGTGGTTCAGTACTTACGTAGCATGAACAAGACCCTGGGTTCTACTTTGGGAACTACAGAAGAAAAGGATGCTTTGTCATTGTCTGGAAGCCATGGTGTCCTGGCCACCAGCGGCACTTAAAGACGTGTGCTAGCCTCTGTCCCTCAGGATCACAGAGAACTGAAGGGGCCTTGCTGGCTTTCACAACAGGCGTTAAGAAGAGATTTTGAGGGTGCTCCTGGAGGCAACTGCGAGGATACTGAGATTCCAGGCATACCCTTAAATCTCAGAGCATTTTGCTTGACAATCCTTGGTTTCCTTAATGTCTTGAGCCAACAACAGCTGTAACAGACGCTGCTGATGGGGGTGGGGGTGGGGCACTAGCGTCCTGGCCCAGGTCCCCGGATGCCCTGCAACCTAGTGAGAGGCTTGAGGTAACTGTAGGGTATTCTTAGTTTGCCCCTCCCCCTGCGCTCTAAGAGGGTAGTCACCAGAGAAGGCGTGCTCCAGCAATCAAAGCCTCAGGGGTGTCTGAGGCACACCCGTGTCACCGGCCCTGAGCCACTGTTCCTCGGCCTCTGCACCTGTGTCACCTCCTTCATTGCCTGCATCTGTGTTACTACACTGGGACCCCTATCCCTGTGTCACTGTGCCTGGGACTATTTGTGGCCCTGGACAGGAGGGGAGGGTTTCTAACAATCTTCTTCAGTGATGAACAGTGCTTGGCATTTTTGGATAGCTACTGTGGAGAGGGAATGCCCCTCCCAGGGGTCCACTGTGAGGACTCTGAAATCTGGCTACATTTACAGACCACACTGTGCTGTAGCAGAAATGACCCCAGTGATGACAAGTGATCATAGCTCTCTTGCTGCTGTGGTTGAACTTGGAGCTGGGATAATCCTGGATATCTCCTGAGACAGGAGGGCTCAACTCTCATCAAGACCTTCCAGTGCCTTATGATCACCACAGGTGACTCTGCCCTTATGTAGCAGCCTCAGACATCCCTACTGTGGTCCACAAAGAGCCCATTACTGTACAACAGCCGGGCCTGGAGGATCTCCTTCCCTGTGCAGGCTGCCAGGGCTGTGTTGAAGGTCTGGAGTTAGGCACTGGACACTGTGTGTTCGTGTGAGCCCACTGCTGTTGTAAGTGTATCAGATGGTGCACACTCCCCTTCTGCCTGTTACCCATGGCTTTTGTTTTGCTCACAAGAGGATTGCTCACACCTGAGGCAGTGTTCAACGACATCCTTGGGGCTACCCAACACTGGCAGGCCATTCATGTTGGGAATCAAATATGGAGAAGTCACTTGGGGCGGCCAGAGAAGACAGGGCAAGGCCCACCTCTGGGTGAACTCGACCCTAGGTGACAGGAGACAGCATTCCAGGCTAGAGGCCTCTCCTCACACAGAGGAGCAGAAGTAGGGGACTTGGGGGGTAATGTAAGGTGTGTCCATAGCAGGAGAGAAGCGATACCAAGAGACCCACCTAGGTCCCCAGCGGACATCAGGGGGATTGCAGGGGAGAGAGGCACTAGCTAGTGTGCAGTGCTGGGGTGGGCACAGATCTGCAGGGTAAGCTAAACGGAGGAGCAGCAGCCTAGCAGGGCCGGGCAGGCAGGGGTGAAGATGAGGTGTGGGAATCTTCCCTGGCCAGCTAGCAGTGGTGATGATGGTGATGATGATGATGATGATGATGATGATGATGATGATGATGATGATGCTGGTCCGGAAAGCTGGGGAGGCCAAGGCTGACAAGAATAGAGACCAGGACAGGACCATCAGGGGCTGGGAAGAAGGCCTCTGGAGAGAAGCAGGGGGAGGGTAGAGTAGCTGAGGAAGATCTGGGCCACAGATGTGGTGGAGAGACAGACATGGAGGGGGATGGGCAACAGGGAAGGAGGAGGAACCATGTGTGGGAGGGGCTTCCTCCAGCTGGGCTTCCTCATCCCCTCTCCCTATTCAGAGCACTATCCCATTCCTCAGGGCCTCTGCTTCCCTCTGGGCCTCCCTCTTCCTCTTCTTCCTCCTCCTCCTCTTCCTCCTCCTCCTCCTCCTCCTCCTCCTTCTCTCTCTGCTTGTTTTAAAAGTTACATATATTCTTATGCCAACAGGAAGACTTTTAGTCCGTCATACCTAGAAATTTTTAAGCCCACAAGGCAGTTGGTCTCATCGGGGATTTAAAAGACAGAAAAATGTGCCTACAACCCCACTAGGCCCTTGCCAGGTCTGGATGCGTGGATCTGGCAGGGTTGCCTAGCTTCTTGGAACATATACCTGGCTCCTGGCCCAGGTCTCAGGTCTGGCTTCTCCTTCTGCTCCTTGCTTCCCCAGAGTTGATATTCAGTTTCTAGGCAGCCCTGGGACATGCCCTCTATGGGATGGGGGCGGGGGTGAGTTCTGATCGAGGCAGGCAAGAAACCTAAAACACCATTTCTTTCTTTTTTCTTTTTCTTTTTTAGATTTATTTATTATATTTAAGTACACTGTAGCTGTCTTCAGACACTCCAGAAGAGGGCGTCAGATCTTGTTACGGATGGTTGTGAGCCACCATGTATGTGATTGCTGGGATTTGAACTCTGGACCTTCTGAAGAGCAGTCGGGTGCTCTTACCTACTGAGCCATCTCACCAGCCCAAAACACCATTTCTTACATGTAGAAATGCACCAGGTATAAGGGGGCAGCTGTGGGTGGGAGCAGGAGAGGAGGGGGGCAGGAGAGGGTGGGGCCAGGAGAGGGGGTCAGCAGAGGGAGTGTAGGAGCAGCTGAGGGAGGGGTCAGTCGAGGGAGGGGGCAGTTGCCCTCTACCTTCATCAGCCGCTTATCGACGGGACATGGTGGTGGGACACTCCAACCCTAACTCTGTCAAAGAAAGCCTGTGACATGTCTTAACAAGTCAACATGTTAACAAGTTAACATGTCTCATGTGGCATTGTGTTCAAGTTACAAAACTTGTTGATTGGTCTATTAATGTTAAGTTACTGGGATTTCCCTCCATGGTTTGACTTTCATGGCCAAAACCCAGGACACAGCGGTCTTGTTTTTTTGATTTTTCACTTTAAAGACTTTTAACCTTTGAAGTGATGAGGGCTTCTGAAAAAAAAGAAGATGACCAATTTACTTGATAAAGCAGACTTTAACAAGTAATAAAAACTTAACAACTAATCAAAATTGTTGGGATCAGAGAGGTGGCTCATCAGTTAAGAGTACGCACTGCTCTTCTAGAGGACCTGAGGCTCACAACTACCTGTAATCCAGCTCCGGGGGATCTAATACCTCTAGACATCCACAGCCATGTGCGTTGGCAACTAAGAATCAATCCTATAAAAGAGATTGTGTATGCCAGCTGAGACTCCATGGGCCCTCAGAGAAGAAGCCGGCTGTGCCACTATGTGTCCCTGTGGGTAGGATGTGAAGAAATGGAAGGCATTATTAAAAAAACAAACAAACAAAAAAAAAACAAACCAAAAAAAAAAAAAAACAAAGCAAAACGTTTTTCTTTTGGAAGGATGATTCTGAGACTAATTATTCATTATTAAATGCCTAGGCCATAAGGTTTGGCTCATTTCCTGTCTAGCCCTTAACTTACTTAACCATTTCAACTACTCTATGCCTACCACTTGGTTAGCTACCTCTCCTCCAATCCTGCCCACTTCTTCCTTCCCATCTCCTCGGTGTCTCTCTCAGCATCTCCCTGCCGTCTCTCCTTCTTCCATCTTGAGTTCAGCTGCCTGCTGGTTTATGCCTGCCTCCTCACACATCTTTCCAGGGAGCTCTCTTGAATCTCTCTCTTATACTCTCACCATTTCCCAGAATCCCCTCTCTTCCTGCCAGTGCCCCACCTCCTATTTCCTGACTCAGCTCCTCGGCCACCTCGACTATCTACCCTATCTTGGTGAGTTAGAGTTCTGTTCTTAAACCATTTGCTACCATAATTCGTATAGGCCTGAGGACATTTTTCTAAATCCTTGCAAGTTAAGCTTAACTGAGAGACTATCTAGTCTTCAACCCCAGTAGAGACCTGAGAAGGGATACTGAGTGTGCAGGAAGTGCACAGCGAGCAGCTTCCAGAATGATTGAAATGACAGAGGTTTCCGGCTGCCTGGACAGTTACAGAAACACATCGACTCTATAACACTGGTGCTTTCATCTTCAGCCTTCTGGCCCAGCATGAGACAGATCTTGTTTCTTCTGTGAGGCAGGAATTATGAAGGACGCACCTACCTTGTCATTGCAAAGCTTGGCAGTTGACTTCCCTGAACCTTGTTTGTCAGGTTTGGACAGTATTCTGTCTGCAACTGATGCAAAGGCATTTTCTTGCTGAGTAGTTAGCTGGTCCCATATGAAGCAAACTCCATGTAGCAGCTATTGATGCTTATCATCTTTGAAGTAGGATGAGGATGCTGCCAGGAGCAGACTGGTCTCCTAGTCAAAAAATATCTTTAAATAATAAACATCTTTAAATGCCATATTCTGTAGATCTCTGAGGTTTTGAGGACTATCTATCTATCTCTATATATTATATCTGAATTATTTCTAGCTACCTACTATCTAATAAACTAGGCTAGTATCTAGCATGACCATGAGTTTGAATGATTAATTACTAACTTGCATTTCTTACTTATCCTAAACAGTTTGTAATAGCAGATTTCAAATGGACTAGAACTTAATATTGCTATTTTTTTTTTTCGAGACAGGGTTTCTCTGTATAGCCCTGGAACTCACTCTGTAGACCAGGCTGGCCTCAAACTCAGAAATCCGCCTGCCTCTACCTCCCAAGTGCTGGGATTAAAGGTGTGCGCCACCACGCCCGGCTTTAATATTGCATTTTTAAGAATTACATAGGTACAATACCTTAAACAGAGTTGATACATAGTATGTAACCTTAATTTTGTATCGATATACAAAGATCTATACCAATGTAAGATTTTTGTCTTCTTAATACTCATTGGTCTAAGAGTAGATTCAATAATCTACCCTTTTTCCTATTATTTCTACATGATTCCATATCCCCTATTTTTCTTTTGATCCCTTTGCCCCCATTTCCCCCAACACTAGATAGAAGAGAAAGAAGGACAGAGGAAAGAAGAAGAAAGAGAGAAAACCCTAAGTCTAACCTTCCTTATTTTTATCCTTCCTTTCCAAGACCATTACAATTTGTTACCGCCCCTTAGATGGTGACAAACATTTGTCATCCATGGAACAACCAAAAACCACCCACCCCACCTCTTAGGAATGGGACATGGGTCTCTTAATATCCATCCCTGCTAATTAGGGCCATCGCTTTTCTGGGGGGGGGCTGTGCAAGAAAACTGGGAAAATGGTCAAGTCTTAAGAGAGCTAGCTGTAATAGTTATTGTCCAGACTCTACATGCTGAGAAAGTTTAGGCTTAAGTCAAGTCCTGACTGGATCAGTCTGTAAGGCTGGATGAATTGAGGTCATCTGGGGTCTGCAGCTTTCTTTGAAAACGTCCTGGAAGCAAATTCTGATGAAACAGCTATTAAAACAGTCTGAGGTAGCATCAATCAGATGGTGGAACACTCGCCTCAGCATCTCAGCATCCCAAGGGTGAATCTCATCAGGGTTGCTTGCCTGGTTTTTTTTTTTTTGTTTGTTATTGCTTTTTGCTTTTTGTTTTGCTCTAGAAGAAATTTGAGGGAGACAAATGTAAACCCAGAGGTAGCTGAACTCAGGATATGATAGAGAAATTTGAGGAGATGCCGAGACACTGCGGGGATGCAAAGGAAGAAGTGGGCGGGACTGAAGGAGAGGTAGTTAACCAAGTGGTAGACATAGAATAATTTGAATTCGTTAAATAAGTTAAGAGTTCGTCAGGGAATGAGACAAAGCCTATGGCCTAGGTGTTCAATAGGAAATAATTAGTCTCAGAATCATCATTCTGGGAGCCAGGGCTGGGAAAGGAAAAAACGGATTTTTTTTTTTTTTTAAACAGGAAGTCTTTGAAGGCACTATAGTATATAGTCCTAACCTCATAGTCTCTTGTTGGGAGCCTGAGTATGCTCCAGCCAAACAGGGCTTGTAAGGATCCCAGAGACAAGTAAGTCAGATATGCATCCAGGAAGCCCACTTGAGCACAGAAGGAATGTTGGGACAGCAAACGAAATGAAAGGCCAAGGTAGTGAGGAAAAGTGGGCGTTACCTGCGTGGTGACAGTTGCTCTCACTGATCTGCAGCTGTACCACCCACCGATCCATAGCAAAAGTGAGGTCTGCTGCTTTATGAACCAGTAGGATGAACATAGTGCTCTGTCTACCTCAAGCGGTAAGAAGAGGTGTGTGTGTGTGTGTGTGTGTGTGTGTTGTGTATGTGTGTTGTGTATGTGTATGTCTATGTGTGGTGTGTGTATGTGTGTTGTGTATGTGTGTTGTGTGTGTATATGTGTATATATGTGTTGTGTGTGTGTGTGGTGTGTATGTGTGTTGTATATGTGTATGTCTATATGTGGTATGTGTATGTGTGTTGTGTATGTGTGTTGTGTATGTGTGTTGTGTGTGTATATGTGTATATA
>NC_034590.1:37141185-37151660 GCF_900095145.1 Mus pahari | reverse complement strand
TGTGTATGTGTGTTGTGTGTGTATATGTGTATATATGTGTGTTGTATGTGTGTGTGTATACTTGTGTGTATGTGAACTTGCTCCTGTACACAAGTGTCAAAGCCAGAGGTTGACATCAAGGTGCCTCCCTCAATCATAGCCTACATCATGTTCTGAGACACAGTTCTCTCTGAACCTGAGACCCATATTTTGGCTGGTCCCCTGAGACCTGGGATCATCTGTCTACCATCCTGAAACCTTGCTGGGGTTGCAGATGTGTAAGCGGCTTTCCTGTGGGCAGTGGCGATCCCGTCTTATGTTTGGAGAGCAAGCACTTTACACACAGGCATTTCTCTAGTCTCTAGAAGGGAAGATTTTGAACATTCACCGTCCTTGGCCAGTCCCATCATACCTGATACTATTTCCAGTTAGTAAGCACACACACACACACACACACACACACACACACACACACACACACGCACACACACTTTTATATCCCAGCCTGTCATCTGTGTATAAAGTCCCGCAAAGACCGTGACTCAGCCCCTTCCTTGATCTCAGGGAGACTTCAACTCTCTTCTACAAGCCACTGCCTGGGGACCAGAGCTACAACTGTCTTTCTGACCTACTCCAGGCTAGGCCCTCAATGTATCCAGTGCCACCCTGCTGTCTTAGGACTGGAGCTCTCTTTGGGGACATGGGTACTTTTCTCTGTCACTCTTGTTCCCTCTCCCCTGCCAGCCACAGGAGCCACTTTCCCCTGTGTTTCCCCACCCCTGCTGTGGCTCTTGCACAGAAGGAGTAGGAATTTGACAGGCTACATTTAACCTAAATTAAAATTGCTTCAAAATAAGACATTTGAAATTTGCATGCCAATCGAGTTTATCACAGATACAAGGTGCAATCAGCTGCTTTGTGTTGACAGCCACGGTGACAACCTGATGTGGCTGCAGGCGTTCAGCCTCTCAAAGCCCTGACTCAGTGTGATGAAGGCCTGTGCTGGTCGATGCAGCAGGCTTAGAGTGTCATGTGTGAGCCCAGCCATGGTGATTGGTGGTTAAGGACGCCCAACAGCCACTTCCTGGTTCAGTTAGAGCTTCAGCACTTGTGGTAATAGGGAAACAACAGGAATGCCACAGGTGATCCAGACCCAGCAACTCCATAAATGAACCATGCCTGGAAAGTAATCCAACTTCCTCTCTCCCAGAAACTTCTAAAACAGAGTTAGAAAGGCCACTGGCTCCTTTCCGATCCCCCCTCTCTCTATGGATGAGCCATCCCTTCACTTCCTAGAAGAACTGGGGAGGAACCAGATAAGAGTGGCCCCTGGGTAAGTCTTAGAGGCAATGTGCAGGTGCTCAAGGGCCAACAACTAAAGCCAAGGCATTTTCCTCCAGAAGCTGGTCTGTAAGAAGTACCCTCCAGCTTCAGGCTTTCTCTCAAGTTCTGCAAACTAGGCAGAGGAGGAGACCCACTTGCCAGGAGGAAGGTAATGCTGTGAGTGTATGTGCATAAGAGAGCATGTCTGTGTAAACTGTGAGTGTACATGGGGGGGGTTGTAATTTGTGGGTGTGAGTTATGAGAGAAAAGTGTGTGTGTGTGTGTGTGTGTGTGTGTGTGTGTGTGTGATTGTGAGGGTGTCAGAGTGAAAAACATGTGTGAGTTTAGAAAGGGCATATGGACATGCAATGACTAGCCTTCATCATCAGGTAACCAGGGAGATAAGGAAAGAACACTTCCGGTTATGTCTAGGGTTCTGGCCTACTATATAAAGCCCTTGAGAGCATCATAAAATGATAGCCTTCTTGGGAGGGGATTAAAGGTAGGAGATAGTTGGAGGGAGCTGGGACTCTGAGTATGCATCCTTGGGGGTTCTATGTTGCCCTGACTCCTTCCTGTGTCCATCTTTCTCTGCCATTGGTTTCCATGGTGTAAACTGTTCTGCTCCTCTACACAGTGATATACTGAACTGTAAACTCAAACCTTCTCTTCATTAGTGAGGCTACTAGTGCAGCAAGTATGAACGTGAGTTGTGTAAGAATCTCTATATGAATACGAGTAACAGTGAGATTGGTTTGGAGTGTCAAAACCCATGCAAAGGTGTCTATGTGAGAAAAAAGAGGCACATGTTTGTGCGTGTGTGGGTGTGTGTATGTGTGCATGTATGTGAGTTAGTGTATGTGTCTACATGTGTGTGTGTTTTGTGTGTATGTGTGTGCACATGTATGTGTGTGAGTACATGTGTGCATGTGTATATGTGTATGTGTGTGCATGTGTATGTGCNTGTATATGTGTGTGTGTGGGTGTGTACAAATGTACTTGGGTATATAAAGATGTTTCCTTTTCTGCCAGGCCTATAACAGATCCCTACAGCTGGAAGCAGTTTTCAGGTTGCACTGCCAAAGTTAGGAGGACTGAAATCCACTCAAGTACTGTTAGTAACATTTTACCTGTTCTTTGCCCCAAGAAAAACACAACAAAGAAATATCACATTAAACTTTCTGGCTACTAAGTATTAACACTTTAATGCAGTGGTCCTCAACCTGTGGGCTGTGATCCCTTTGAGGGGTCAAACAGCCGTTTCACAGGGGTTGCATAGCAGATATCCCGCCTATCAGATAGTTACATTATGATTCATAACAGTAGTGGAATCACAGATACGAAGTAGCAACTAAAATAATTTTATGGTTGGGCATCACACAAAGTGGAGAACTGTATTAAAGGGTTGGGGGTCACACAAAGTGGAGAACTGTATTAAAGGGTCACAGCACTAGGAAGGTTGAGAATTACCGATTTAATGGAATAAGAGCACAAACAAGGATCTCTCTGTTCTCCAGACCCAACCCTCCGGTCTCACTCCTAGAGCTGCCATAGGCACACACCACCACCACCAAAATAACAGGAAACAACAATCATTTGTCACTGATATCTATCAATACCAAATGCCTCAATTCCCCAATAACAGGTTAACAGACTGGATATGAAAACAGGATTCATCCTGCTGCAGCCAAGAAACACACCTCAACATCAAGAACAGACATTATCTCAGAATAAAGGGTTTTAAAAAGGTATTCCAAGCAAATGCACTTAAGAAGCAAGCTGGTATAGCTATTCTAATATCTAACAATATAGACCTCAAACCCAAACAATCAAAAGAGGGCATGACCTTTTTGTTCTTAGCATGTGTGCCCCGAGTGCAAGGGCACCCACATTTGTAAAAGAAACATTAGTAAAATTTAAATCACACATTGACCCTCACACACTATAGTGGGAGGCTGCAATACCCCACTTTCACCAATAAATAAGTCATCCAGACCAAAACAAAAACAAAAACAAAAACCAACAACTAAACAGAAAAATACTGGAGTTAACAGATACTATGGCCCAAACAGACCTAACAGATATCTACAAAACATTTCACCCAAACACAAAAGAATACATCTATCTTCTCAGCACCTCACAGAACTTTCTCCAAAACGGACCACATACTTGATCAAAAAGCAAGTTTCAACAGATACAAAAAAATTGAACTGACCCTCTGCATCCTATCAAACCACTGTAGATTAAGGCTGGATTCCAACAACAGAAAAAACAGGAAGTCTACACACTCACAGCAACAGGACAACTCACAGTTGAATGAAAACTGGGTCAAGACAGAAATAAGGTAAGGTATGAAGTACTTCCTAGCGTTCAATGAGAACGAATGCACAGCACACCCAAACTTATGGAACACAATGAAAGCAGTGCTAAGTGCCTACATAAACAGAAAGATCTCATAATAGCAACTTAACAGCACACCTAAAAGGCTCTAGAACAAAGAGAAGAAATCATACCCAAGAAGAGTAGACAGCAAGAAATAATCAAACGCGTGCTGAAACCAATAAAATACAATATAAAGAGTCAAAGAGACAAAGTTGGTTCTTCGAGAAAATCAACAAGATAGACAAACCCTTAGCCAAACTCACTAAAAAGCAGAGAGAGAGACCATCTAAATTAACAAAATCAGAAGTGAAAGGGGGGAAAAACAGATACCGAGGAAATCCTGAGTATTATGACAGACTTTAAAGACCCATACCCCACCAAATTGGAAAACCTAAAAGAAATCGATAAGTATCTTGATAGATAACACTGAATGAAGTTAAATTAAGACCAGTTAAACAATTTAAATAGACCTATGACACCCAAGGAAATAGAAACAGTCATTACAATCTCACAACCAAAAAATAAAGCCCAGGGCCAGACACTTTTAGTGGAGAAATCTACCTGACTTTCAAAGAAGAGCTAGCATCAATACTCTTCAAATTATTCCACAAAATAGAAACAGAAAAAAGTGCCAATTCATTTTATGAGACCATAGTCACCCTGATAACCATAGCACACAGAAGTTCAACAAAGAAAGAGAATTTCAGATCAATCTCCCTTATGAACATTGATGCAAAAATACTCAACAAAATACTTGCAAACCGAAGCCAAGAACATGTAAAAAATATCATCCACCTTGACCAAGTAGGCTTCATCCCAGAGATGCAGGGATGGTCCAATATATAAAAATCCATCAGTACAACCCACTATATAAACAAACTGAAAGAATAAAACCAACATGTGATCATCTCATTAGATGCTGAAGGAGCCTTTAACAAACTCAAATACCAGTTCATGTTAAAAGTCTTAGAGAGATCAGAGATAGATGGCCAATACCTAAACATAATAAAGACAACTCATAGCAAGCCTATATCCAGCATCAAATTGAATGGAGAGAAATTCAAATCAATTCTACTAAATCAGGGTCAAGACAAGGATGCCCACTCTCTCCGTATCTATTCAGTATAGTACTTGAAGTTCTAGTTAGAGCAATAAGACAACTAAAGGAGATAAAGGGATACAAACTAGAAAAGAACAAGTAAAAGTATTAATATTTACCCATGATATAATAGTATACATAAGTGACCCCAAAATTTTTACCAGAGAACTCCTCCTATAGCTGATAAACAGCTTCAGCAAAATGGCTGGGTACAAAATTAATAAACAAAAACGATCAGTAGCCCTCCAATGTACAGATGACAAATGAACTGAGGAAGAAACCAGAGAAACAACACCCTTCACAATAACCACAAATGTAAAATATCTTGGAGTAACCCTACCCAGACAAGTGAAAGACTTGTGTGACAAAACTTGATTCAAAGAAAGAAATTGAAGAAGACCGCAGAAGATGAAAAGCTCTCCCACGCTCATTGACTGGTAGAATTAACATAGTAAAAATGGCCATCCTACCAAAAGCCTTCTACAGATTCAATGCAATTCCCATCACAATTCCAACAAAATTCTTTACAGACATTGAAAGAACAATTCTCAACTTCATATGAAAAACCAAAAAAAACCTCAGGATAGCTCAAACAATCCTGTACAATAACAGAACTTCTGGAGGCATCAACATCCCCGAATTCAAGCTGTACTACAGAGCAATAGTAATAAAAAACACATGGCATTGGCATAAAAACAGACATGTTGATCAATGGAACCAAATCAAAGACCCAGACATAAATCCACACACTTATGCACATCTGACTTTTTAATAAAGAAGCCAGAAATACACAATGGAAAAAGGAAGGCATCTTCAACAAATAGTGCTGGTCTAACTGGATGTCTACGTGTAGAAGAATGCAAATAGTTTCATATTCTTCACCCTGCACAAAACTCATTTCCAAGTGGATCAAAGACCTCAACATAAAAGCAGATACATTGAATCCCATACAAGAGAAAGTGAGGAACAGCTTTGAAAATCTTGGCCTAGGAGACAACTTCCTGAACAGAACACATATACCACTGGCACTAAGATCAATAATTAATAGATGGGATCTCAGGAAACTGAAAAGCTTCTGTAAGGCCAAGAACACTGTCAATAGGATAAAACAGCAGCCCACAGAATGGAAAAAGGGCTGTCTTAGTTGGGGTTTCTATTTTTGTGAAGAGATACTATGGCCATGGCAACTCTTATAAAAGAAAACATTTATTTAATTGGAATTGGCTTACAGTTCAGAGGTTTAGTCCATTATCATCTTGGTGGAAGCATGGCAGCATGCAGGCAGACAGCAGAGGAGTAAGATGTAGCTGCTAGAGTTTCCTGGTATCATGGCAGATCCACAAGGATTCGCCACTGGAGGAATTGGATTTTAATAAGGCTTACAAGATTAGGTTTTAGCTGTTGTGCCCGGAGACTGAGTTACCATTGTTTCTGAACTAAGTTTGTGTTGCATTTTCCTTCACAAGGCGGCTCAGCTCGTCTGGGTTCAAGAGAGAAAGGTGCGATGGCAAAGCCTGGGTTTGCCTGAGCTGCACCACAAAGGCCGTGGGGGATTTGAAGCACAGGGATGATGTGGTAGTGACCGGAGCTGGGTGGAGACCCTAGCGAGCTGGGTGGAGAGATTGTGGAGTTCCAGGCCAGAGTCTCCATGAGATAAAACCAGGTCGGCCATTGCCTGCCAGTGCATGGATGGCCAGGCTGCTGGGGCAGAGATGGAGGCACAAGTGTGGGAATGAGCCAGGCAATTTTTTAGTATTTCCCACAACAGGTGCTAGAGAAGGAGCCGAGACTTCTACATCTGGATCCGAAAGCAGCAGGGAGAGAGCTGGCTTGAGCCTTTGAGACCTCAAAGCCCATTCCTACTCTTGTACCTCCTCCAAAAGCTATGTCTCCCCTAACAAGGTCACACCTCTTAATAGTACCGCTCCCTGTGTGTCTATAGGGGCCATTCCCATTTGAACCACTGCAAAGGCTAATATGCAAAATATATAAAGAACTCAAGAAACTAGACATCACAACCCCAAAATTCTAATTAAATAATTGGGGTACAGATCTAAATAGGGAATAGAAGAACCTCAAATGGATGAGAAACACTTGAAATGTTCAATATCTTTAGCCAAGTGCAAATCAAAACTACTTTGAGATTCCATCTGACATCCATCGAAATGGCTAAGATCAATAAAACAAATGACAGCACATGCTGCTGAGGATGTGGAGCGAGGGGAACGCTCTTCCATTGTTGGTGCAAGTGCGAACTTGTACAGGTGCTACAGAAATCAATACAATGGTTCCTCAGAAAACTGTGTTTGATCTCAAGATCCAGCTGTGCTACCCTTGAGCATATCCCCAAAGCATGTTTTATCTTCCCACAAGGACACTTGCTCAACTGTGTTCTTTGTGGGTTTATTCATAATAGCACACAGAAACTAGAAACACCCTAGACGTCCCTCAACAGGAGAATGGATAAAGAAAATGTACATTTACACAATAGCGTATTCTCTGCTGTTAAAAAAAATAATATCATGAAATTTGTAGGCAAATGGATGGAAGTAGAAAAATAATCATCCAGAGTGAGGTAACCCAGACTCAGAAGCTAAATATGGTACTTATTCACTTATAAGGGTATATTAGCTGTTAGTAAATGTTAACAATCCATAGACCCAGAGAGGTTAGGTAAAGAAAAGGGATCTAGCAGGAACATAGAGATCTTCCTGGGAGGGGGAAGACAGGGGGTGGGCAGGAATGGAAGCAGGATGAGTGATCAGGTGCAGGGTTTGGGGAGAGATGGGGTGGAGGGAGGGAGTGCAGGGAAAGTTGGAATTGGGAGGAGAGCTTGGAGGGTGGTGTGGAAATTTAATGCAATGGAAACTTCTGGCAATCTACGAAGGTGATCCTAATGAGGACTTCTCTAATGGGGGATATGGACTCTCAAGTGGCCACCTTTTGCAGCCAGGGCCAGGTTTCCAGTGTTGGGACTAGGATGTATTCAGTTGAGATGTTAGCCAAGGTGGTTCCATGGAAAATTTCAAACAACCCAGGCTATTGCTAAGACAAAAAGATGCTCTCTACAAATTTACAGCAGAGGTGGGATGGGGAGTGGCCCATTGCCAAGGACAATGCCCACACAGCACACTGACCATGGAGAAGTCAATCTGGTGCCTACGTGGAACCCTCACTTCTATGTTCTAGTCTCTTTGGCGGATAAAGATGCCCTGCAGGGTACCAAAAAAGAAATGTGGACACCAACCCAGCCACAAAACCTCTGACTTACAAGGTCCACTCCACGAGAAGGAACCACACCCAATCAACACTGCTAGGGCAACCAAGAACCGGAGACTAATGCCACAGAGATCTAGGGTAAAGCCAAACACTACTGGTCTAAAAAAAAGAAAAAAGTTGATAAAATGATTCCTAATGATATTTTGCTACTTAGCCAGTCATCCTCAGAGGCCAGGTCCCATCAGCAGCTGATGGGAATGAGTGCAGAGACCAACCACCGGTCTTTATGTGGGGAGAGACTCTAGATTGGAGGTCTCCATTAAATCCCTCCCCTCAGAGCTCAGGTAATATTGAAGAAGAGGAGACAGAAGAGTGTCAGAAGCAGAGGGGATGGAGGACACCCGAAGACCAAGGCTCTCTGAATTAACCAAGCAAGGCGCATGTGCGCTCACAGAGACTGAAGCAGCAGGCACAGGGCCTGTGTGGGTCTGCACCAGGTCCTTTTCATACATATTGTAGGTATCAGCTTAGTATTTTTATGGGACTCCTGACTGTGAGAACCAGCGGGTCTCTGACCCTTTGGCCTGCTCTTGGGGCTCTTTTTCTCCTGATGGGTTGCCTCGCCCAACTTCAATATGATGTTTGTTTCATCTTATTATATTTTATTTTGTTGTGTGTGTTTATTATCCCTTAGAAGCCTGTTCTTTTCTAATAAGAGACAGAAAGGGAGTCTTTCTGGAGAGGAGGGAAGGCGAGGGAGGGAAAGCTATGCTCAGGATATAGTGTACAAGAAAGGTATCCATTTTAAATACAAGAAAATGGGGGAGCACAAAGCAGGAAAATTACTGTGTACAAATCCACGTCTTACCTCAGGACAACATAGTTAATATCTTAGAATGCTCCTCAGAGTCTTTTCTGTGCCCCCCCCCCTTTTATGACACAGGAGCATGCTGGCATCATTGTGAATGAGCGCCATTTCACACTTTGTGTCCCCACCATTTCCTTCCCTGCTCTCCCACACCAGCTCTCCACATGGGATTCCAGATAGATCCCGAGTCAACTAACGTCAACTAAAGTCAAGCAATTTAAGTTAGTCAGGTGTTTTGTGTGTGGTATGTGTGCTTGCGGGGAGTCTAGAGGCAATGTGTCTTCCTCAGTGGTACTCCACTTGATTTCTTGAAAAAAAAAGTTTATCTTTTATTTTTATGTGTATGCGTGTGGATATGCAAGATCATGTGCCCTGAATGCATACAGGATCCCTGTGGAACAGAATTGGGCATGGGATCCTCTGGAACCGGAGTTACACACAGACGTGAGTTACCATTGCTGGGAATTGAACCTGGGTCCTCTGGAAGAGTAGGGTCCTCTTAAACTATCTCTCTAGCCCTGTCACCTGACTTTTGAGGACAGGGTTTCTCACCATTTTGGCTGTACTGTCAGGTCAGCAAGCCCCAGGGATGTCCTGTCTCTGCCTCTCCAGCCCTTGGGATTGCAGGTGTGTGCCTCCAGACCCAGCATTTTATGGGCACTGGGGTCTGAGTTCAGGTCTTCATACCTGTGTGTCCCATACCCACGGCAACTGTCAACACTCATGGAGACCCACATCCTGCTGGCTCTGCTCCAAGGGCAGCAAAGTGTGTCATGCTGTCCCTTCCGTGGAAACACAGGATTTGGCACATTTCCACCCCCCCTCAAGTGTGGTCCTCACACCCCACAAGAATTCACCCCACAGGGCTTCTGCTTTCCAGGCTCTGGTAGCCACTAACCAACTTTCTACCTGACCTTACCTGTTCTACACGTCTCCTTCCTCTGGGATCACACAGTCTGAGCAGCGTCCATTTCCCCTGTCCGATCATGCTCCCTTGCTTCAGTTGGGCCCTTGTTTTTCCAGCTGCTTTCCCCTATGTGTACAATGCCCATGAACAGTGAGCAGTGGTATCTTGTCCCCTTGATCATCTGCAGAGTTGTGAGAGGGATGGAAGATGAGTTTCCAAGGTAGGCAGCTAGTTAGCATCTTTAGCCTTTGGGAAGAGTCAAATGCTTATTTTCAGGTAGTGAAAAGTGCTGAGGGCAAGGGAAAAATCAGGGCAAGGTGACATAACAAAGGGCCACATGCATAAAGATGCTGTCACGGGCTGGTTTGCATTCTCTGATAAGCCATGTTGAAATCCCAGCCCCAAATATCAGCAAATGTAACCTTGTTTAGAAACGGAGTCCCTAAAAGAGAAACCGGGGAACAAAGACCTTGGGAAACCCTGTATAATAAATAGAAAGAAATAGATGGGGTGGAGAGAGGGAGGGGAGGGAGAGAGGCAAGAAGGGAGGGAGGGAAGAGGGAAGAAGGAAGAAGGAAGGAAGGAAGGAAGGGAAGAAGGAAGGAAGGAAGGAAAGAAGAGAGAAAAAGGAAGGAAGGAAGGAAGAAAAGAAGGAAAGAAGGGAAGAAGGAAGGAAGGGAAGAAGGAAGGAAGGGAAG
>NC_034590.1:37139653-37140880 GCF_900095145.1 Mus pahari | reverse complement strand
GGGAGGGAGGGAGGGAGGGAGGGAGGGAGGGAGGGATAATGTGAGCTCACACCAGGTGAGTGTGGCCCAGGACTGGGTGTAAGATGCTGCTTTAATAGGAAGAGGAAAGCAGATGCACAGGGAGAAAGCCAGGCACCATGGGTGCATGGATTGAAACAACAGAGCTGTAGCCACAGGACATCAAGACCTAATGGAAACACGCAGTCAAAAAACCTGCAGACTGAGTCCCCCTGAGTGCCTTTCATGGGTGCATGCCTGTGGACACCTGGAGTTTGGGTTTGTGGGTACCATAAAGACTGCATCTGTTGCTAAAAGCACAGGGCACATGGTGGTAGCAACCTTGGGGCACCAACATGAGTACTGAGGGTTTCCTTGGTAGCTCAGAGGCTGTAACATAGACAGACCTTTTGGATGGGACTGTCTGGCAGACTCAGGAAGCAGCATGGAACAGGCAGACAGTTTTAAGGGTTACACCCTGTCTTAGTTAGGGTTTCTATTGCTGTGATAAAACACCATGACCAAAATGCAAGTTGGGGAGGAAAGTGTTTATTTGGCTTATGCTTCCAAATCACAGTCAATCACCAACACAGGAGCTGATGCAGAGGCCATGGGGACAAGGGGATGCTGCGTATTCACTTAGATTGGGGAGTGCCTTGTTTCCCCTGGCTTGCTCAGCCTGTTTTCTTATAGAACCCAGGACCAACTGCTCAGGGGTAGTTGCACTCAAAATGGGACAGAGCCCTCCCAATTAATCACTAATTATGAACATATTCTATAGGCATGTTTAAAAGTCCCATAGTCTTTACATGTTAAAAGTTCATTCCTTTTAAAATATCCAGTATCTTTTAAAATTCAAAATACTTTAAAATTCAAAGTCTCTTAACTATGGGCTTCACTAAAAAACTTCCTTCAAGAGGGAAAAACATCAGGGCACATGTAATGGTTTGTATATTCTTGGACCAGGGAATGGCACCATCTGGAGGTATGGCCTGGTTGGAATAGGTGTGTCAACTGTGGGTATGGGCTTAAGACTCTCACCCCAGTTGCCTGGAAGTCAGTCTTCCAGTAGCAGCCTTGGGATGAAGATGTAGAACTCTCAGCTCCTCCTGCACCATGCCTNCCTGGATACTGCCATGCTCCTGCCTTGATGATAATGGACTGAACCTCTGAACCTGTAAGCCAGCCCCAATTAAATGTTGTTTTTATAAGACTTGCCTTGGTCATGGT
>NC_034590.1:37132965-37139642 GCF_900095145.1 Mus pahari | reverse complement strand
CACTAATTGAGAAAATGCCCCACAGCTGGATCTCAAGGAGGCATTTCCCCAACTAAAGCTCCTTTCTCTGTGATAACTCCAGCTGTGTCAAGTTGACACAAAACTAACCAGTACAGCATGTATATAGCCCAATCTCATTGAGGAGTTTTCTGAATTGAGGCTGCCTTCTCTCCAGTGACTCTAGCTTGTGTCAAGTTGACATAAAACTATCCAGCACAGGCTACTCACATAAATGCAGTGAAGCCTTCAGTTTGGTCTTGTATAGGTTAAGAAACTACTTAATGCAGAGAATGGCTGGCTTAACACCGTCAGCTTTCCTGTGGAAACCAGAATCAGAATCGGGGTGAGAATGGTAAGAGGCTGTGATGGCTACCCTTCAGCTTGACTACATCTGGAATTAACTAATGCCCAAGTGGTTGGGTACACCTAAGTGGGATTCTTTCTTAGTTAAATAAGTGGGAAGAGCCACTTTAAATCCAGAACTTTTGAGCTGGTAAGATTCACCTTCACTCTGGGCCATACCTTCTGCTGACAGCCTATAGAAAGGACATGGAAGAAGGAAGCTTGTTTTCTTCACCTGCTTGCTCTCACTCTTGCTGGCAAGTCACTGGCATTAGAGACTAATTTTTCAAGATTCCTGTGTATATTGAAGACCAGCTAAGACATTCAGCCTTGTGGACTGAACAGCAACTCAACTCTTGGATCTTCTGTTGGTAGACAGCCATTGTTGGACTAGCTGAACCTTTCATTCATTCACGTATATATAATGAATATATATATATATATATATATATATATATATATATATATATACTCATTCTGTCATTTCTGTTATTCTAGAGACCCTGACACCTGCTAAAAATGAGAACAAAGACTTTGGCCATCATAGTCCATTGCTGTGGGAAAATCCTTAAATGTACTAAGTTTGATTTTTGCCTTCCATAGCTTTGCTAACTGTTCTTGCTAACTGAAGTGTGTCAATCAGGACATGGTTTTTTGTTTGTTTGTTTGTTTGTTTTGCATAAAAGTGAAGATTGGTAAGGCTTGAGGCTATACGACTTAGGCAAGTTCCTGCCAGCTAGCAAATAAAGACATGGCTTTAAGAGTCCGTGTATTCTCTGAAGGAGTTACCTTACAATACTGCTCATTGTTGACAGAAGTGTAGACTAATGCAGCTACTGTGGAAAACAGTGTGGAGATTCCTCAAAACGCTAAAAATAGACACAGCTATTCCAGTCTTGGGCATGTACTCAAAGGACTCTATACCCCACCACAGAGACACATGCACATCCACACTTATTGCTGCTCTATCCACAACAACCTAGATGCCTGTCAACAGATGAGTGGATAATGAAAATGAGGTACATATGCACAATGGAATTACACAGCCATAAATAAAAAATAAATTATGTAACATCAGGGGAATGAACAGAACTAGAAAATATCAAATTAACGGACATAAGCCAGGCTCACAAAGACAAGTGCTGCGTGTTCTCTCTCATAGGTAGGGTTTTTAGCATCTCCATTTTATACATGTGTGTTTATGTCAGTGAGAGCATACAGAAACCAAAAAACTGGAAAAGAGTCTTTGAGAGGAGGAGAAAAAAGAGGCTCTCAAGGAGAAGGGTGTGGAGAGTTCACACGAAAATGGACGGGGTGGGTAGTGGGGGGTGGAATGGTTCAGTGGGGACAGGAACAGGAAGGTGAGGGAGAGGAGGGACTGTGGGCGGGGCATAAGCCATATAGGAATGTCAGAAGGAAACCTTTTTGGTTGAACCTTTCTGTAAGCCTGTGCTATAGAATCCAGTCAGGGCTGAGGCAAGAACATTAGGCAGAGAGAAAGAGTGATTTTAAAGGCACTAGGTCATAGCCCTTGCCTTCAGTGGCAGCAAGAGACACGGGGAAATGCTGTGTAGCCTTGTATTGGGTGAAAAGGTGGATCCAGGTTCAGCCATCAGTACCCTCTGATGTAAAGAAGCATGAGATGTGACAGGGAGATGAGAGTCCTCTGTGCAGTTAGAAAAAGAATTCCTTTCCATCCCAGAAAGCTCCAGAGAGAGAGAGAGAGAGAGAGAGAGAGAGAGAGAGAGAGAGAGAGAGAGAGAGAGAGAGCTTGAAAACCAGCCTTGAGTGTGGGCCAGATCCTCTGGGAGACTACATCTGCCTTGGTGCAGTGAAATTTAAAGAGACTGACACGCTCTGGCAGATGATAAAAGTATGTTCCTAGGACCACAGCTCTTGGAAGCCAGCCCATGACCCTTCTCACATCTGAGATGCGGAACAGACAAGTGGGCACGGGTGCGGGCGGCTGTGCGTACTCATGACCACGTTCCGAGAGTAAGAGTGCACAGTGCTGAGAAGGTACATCAATTAATTTTTACACTACAGAGTTCTTCAGTTTTTAATATACTTAAGTACCAAGAGGAATTTATCGGTAAAAATGAGTCTACCTCGCTCCAATGCTATTGCTAGGAATGATTCTGAGAAACCCGTCTCTCTCCCTCTCCCCCCTCCCCCTCCCTCTGGTGAAGGGTCAAACTCAGGCCCTTGGGCATGCCAGGCGAGTGCTCTATCACTGGGTTATACCTCCAGCCATGTACCTCTCTCTCTCTTAGGACTCTGTCTATGTCTGTGAAGGTCCTACAGCTTGTACTTGATCAATGGGGCCTGGGCAGTCACCACACAGATCAAGTACTCAGTTATGATATGAATTTGTTGGGCTGGATATCGGGTGAGGAACTGCTAGTGCAGGCTAGCTCAGAGATGTGTCCTAAGCCTAGAGTGGGAGAGCAGAGGGCAAGCAGAGACAGGAAGGCGCTCCAGCACACTCAGGGTTCAGAAGAGCAATCACCCCATCTGGGCTTAGGTGGACCCAATCACTGAAACGGGGGAGCTGGGCTAGAAAGATGGCTCAGCAAAGGTTAAGAGCACTGACTCCTTTTCCAAGGGTCCTGAGTTCAAATCCCAGCAACCTCATGGTGGCTCACAACCATCTGTAATGAGATCTGACGCCCTCTTCGGGTGTGTCTGAAGACAGCTACAGTGTACTTACATATAATAATAAATAAATCTTTTAAAAATAAAAAAAAAAAGAAAGAGGGGAGCTATGAAGAATACCACACAAACGAGTGGACATAAAGGGTATTCCAAGGATATTACCCTGTGGGACATATACTGATTATAAAAATTATTTCCATCCCAGACAAAATCCTCAGAGGTCTGAATTTTGACAGGCAAGCACAATAATACAGCACGAACGTCCACACAGTGCCACTTCCTTTTTGGACAGCTCTACTCCCTCTCCCCCCATAAGTCTCTCCATTTCCTGTAGCACCCCCATGGGAGAAGCCTTGTGGTCACTCCATCAAACTTCCACAGGTTCAAGGAAGAACACCCTGACCCCTTAGGCAGATGTGGACAGGGAACACGGCAGTGTCTCAAGGGTTAATATTTGTATCCCAACGATCAAGAGCACTTAGTCCACTGCTGGGATAGTGAATATTGAGAGTCAACATGACAGGCTCCGGAATCACCGGAGAAGCAAGCCTTGGGGCTTGTCTGTGAGGAAGTGTCTGGATGAGGTTAACTGAGGTGAGTGGAGCCATCCTGAGTGCAGGCGGCCCCACTTCTCCACCTCTGGTGCTGGACCAAATACAAGGAGCAAAGTGGGACAACATGATGCACAACTTTAATCCCTGGGTTGTGAGACAGAGGCAGGTGGGATTCTGTGTGTTTAAAGGCCAGCCTGGGCTACATAGAAAATTCCAGGACAGCCAGAGCTACACCATAGGGGGACTGCCTCAAAAACTAAAACAACCAAACCAAAGGAAAATCAACCAAAACAACAAAACAACAACAACAACAAAAACAAAGGCAGGATAAATGGCATTAATCCCTCCCTGACTGCTAGCTGCTGCAGTGTGTCCAGCTGCCTCACCTTCCTGTTCCCATGACTTCCCCAGTGATGGAATGTCTGCCCTTCAACTGTGCGCCAAAATAAACCCTCCCTTTCTTAAGTAATTTCTTATCAGATGCCTTGTCACTGCAATGAGACAAGGAGGTAACATAGTCAAGTTTCACTTTCTACATTAATTTGGTAAAGACCCTAGGGTAAACGTTAACAGGTAAATGCAGCACATAAGCCACCAATGGCTTTGGGACTTTTGTGTCCTGCAGCCTTAGGTGCACATACATTTCTATGCACGCATGCAGCTCTTTAGTTGTTCCATGGAGTTGTAACAGCTGGCCCGACATCACTTGCTTCCTGCTGTTTATTATAGTCAGGTGTTAAAGAATAATCTTAAAGATAAATTAGTCAGATATAAATCACATCCAAGCCTTATGACAGGAAGTTTCGTCTTCTCGAAGTATACAACCATCTTAGGGTTTCTACTGCTGGAATGAAACACAATGACCAAAGGTAACTTGGGGAGGCAAAGGTTTAGGTCAGCTTATTGCTTGTAGTTCATTATCCAGGAAAGTCAGGGCAGGAATCTGGGGTAGGAGCTGAAGCAGAAGCCATGGAAGAGTGTTGCTGACTGGCTTCTTGTAGCTTGCTCAGCCTGCTTTCTGCTGTACCTCAGGGCCATCTGCCCAGGGGTGGCATTGCCCAAAAAGGGCTGAGCCCTCCCACATCAATCACTAATCAAGAAAATGCCCACAGACTTGCCTACAGGCTAATCCAATGGAGACATTTTTTTCTTCCTAGATAATTCTAGGTTTGTGTCAAGTTGACAATATCCAACCAGCACAGCGACCCTGCATTCTTCCAAATGGACCTTGGGTTCCTCCCTCCACCCAAACACTAACGGGCATTGTCTGCTAGTTTTCATTACATAAACAGCTCGTGACAGATCAGCAAAAATGCTGTAATTGGAACCATGCTCTTAATTCATGCGACTAACATTAACACTTCAGAATAGTTATTTGATTCTAATTAGAAAAGATGACAATACTCCATAAAACCTATTTTACACACAGGGTATGTCAGCTATGGTTTGTCAGCATGAAACCCAAGTCTGCTGAGTTTTAACAGTACTCATCATTTTTCCTTTAATTGGTTTGAAAGAAGGAATACGTTTTCATGGGTCAGCCTGAACGATATGTATCTGAAAGGCATAGGAAGGCACACGTTTAGCATTATTTGTAACCAATAACTCCAGCCAGAACAGTCCAAATCATTTGTGGTATCAGGTAGATAAATGATATAGAGTAATCATGCTACAAAATATCATAAAGCAATAAAAACGGGAACAGTGTCACGTGGGAGCCAGAGGTTGATGCCAGGTGTCTTCTCTAATGACTCTCCACGTGTTTTTAGAGGCAAGGTGTCTCACTGAGCTTGGCTGCCCTGGCCTTCTTCTGAGCTCCAGGGACCCATCTGTCTCTTGTTCCCTTGTATTAGGCTTATCTATGTGTGCCATCACGCCTGACTTTTTATGTGGGCACCGGGGATATAACTCAGATCCTTACATGGAAGCCACTTTAAAGACAACTATCTCTCCAGTCCCCATGCAACTATTTTTGGGCATAAACTTATTTAGATGATGCGATTTGGTTTATATAAAGTTCTAAGTAAGAAAAGACTGCTCTATGGAGTTAGAAGTTAACTGGTTTCCTTTTCAGAGGGACAGAAATGCTATGTTGGAAGGGCACTTGTAGATGAGAACCACTTAGCAACCAGCGGCGTGAACACTGCACTTAGGTATTTCATTAACGGAGTTGCAGAAGGACAACCTAGAGATTTAAAGAGCCCCAGGAATAGAGGGCTTTTGTGGTTTTTGTCTGTTGAGAGTTGCGCCTTGTCCCTGGGCAGGGTGGGATGGGCCAGTGTGCATGGATATGTCGTGAGTCTCCTGCTGCACTTAGGAGGGAGTTCTCATAAGGCTTGCTATGATCTGGCCAGCCCCATACTCCTGGCTGCCTATCATCTTTGCTACCATCGTTCAAAGCCACTTTTATGTATCAGCTTTGGCTGCCTAGAGCAGGGTTCAGCTCTCATGAGCACAGTCAGGTGTTGGTATAATTAATTTTGCAGGTCTTTCTCAACAGTCCTAACTTGTCCAAGATACAAGGCGACTTGGAAGGCCAGCGCGGGTCATTGCTGGGTGCTGCGACAAGGGCTCTTTTTCATTTTGCTGATTTCCTTCCGATTTGACAAGGGTATGCTTTACACCTTACAACTTTTGGGAATTTCATACAATGTGCTGGACCGTGCTCATTCCCCATGCCTCCCAGGTCTGCCCTCCTTGCTCCCTTCTCGCAAAAAGGAAAACAAAACCAAGTCCAATTTGTGTTGTCCAAAATACTTACTGGAGCGTGGTTAACCCCCCAGTGGTCCTTCCCCGCCCCACAACCCTGCCAGAAGCTATCAAATCAGCATCTTTCTCAACAAATTTTTAAGGACTCTCTTCAATAGCTTCTGGTCTGGACTGTTTCTGTTTTTGTTTGTTAGTTTGTTTTTTGTTTTGTTTTTCGAGACAGGGTTTTTCTGTGTAGCCCTGGCTGTCCTGGAACTCACTCTGTAGACCAGGCTGGCCTCAAACTCAGAAATCCGCCTGCCTCTGCCTCCCCAGTGCCGGGATTAAAGGTGCCACCACGCCCGGCTCACAGTGTACAGTTACCCTTGTAAAAGGCCGTAGGTTCCTCTGGGGAAGAACTGGAGACATGCCAATAGC
>NC_034590.1:37131330-37132955 GCF_900095145.1 Mus pahari | reverse complement strand
GACAGGGTTTTTCTGTGTAGCCCTGGCTGTCCTGGAACTCACTCTGTAGACCAGGCTGGCCTCAAACTCAGAAATCCGCCTGCCTCTGCCTCCCAAGTAAGTGCTGGGATCAAAGGCGTATGCCACTACTGCCTGGTAACTGTTTTTATTTTTTTTAATTTTAGAATTTTAAGTTTTTGAGGGAGTGGTGTGTCATAGAGGCCTTTACTGCTTCTCATTCACAATTATGAGTCTGCAGCTACCCATACCACTGCAAGAGAAGCCTCCTTGCCTGTACCAGCCAGCCGCTGCACCCACTGATCATGGACTTCCCATGGTTTCTGGCAGCAGCACAGACCACAGACATCAACATGGTCTCCTGCAGCAGCCGTGATCAGGGACATCAACACGGTCACTAGCTCTGTAAGACTCATGCTCCTCTGGGCTGTGTCTCTCCTCGAAGCCTCTATGGCTCTCAGGCTCCCAGGGTGGGTGCTGGTGACCTCTGCCCTCTTGGCTTTTTCTCATCAATCTACACGTTGCAACTTTATTTCTACCTTTTGTTTGTTTAATGTTTGGGGGCTAGCCTTGGACTCACTGTGTTGCAGAGAATAACCCTGATCTGCCTCCACTCTCTGAGTCCTGGGATTATAGACACGCGCGCGCCATCACAGTTTGTGCTGTCCTTGGGGCAGAGCCCAGGGCTTTGTGGATGCTAGGAAGTTCCTACCTACTGAGCTATAGCCCCAGCTCCACAAAGTAATTTTCATTTGAATGTGGAGCTTTGTAAGATTTGAGCACTGTATCCAATTGTGTGACCCCCTTACTACTACCAGCCGCTTATACCATGACACAACGATGGTCACCCTTAGCAATTCCCTCATGCCCCTTCTTAGACCATAATTCACCTGATTCAGATCATGGCGGACCCTCCCTACCTTGCATATTGCAGCTCGCTGAATGCCTTTGAATTTGGCTCCTTTCAGGATGCACAACGGACCTGAAATCCATTCCTGCTGCTCTGATCAGTTGCTTACACCTTCTTATGGCCAAGCAGCAGTCCAACGTATACAAGTGGTGATTTTAAAATCACCAGCTAGTGGACTCTGGGACTGATTTCAGAGCTGTGTAATAATTATGAACAATGTTGATTTGAATACCTACATATGTGGGGCTGTGAAAGGCAGCCTGTTTTAGTGGAGAGAGGCTTGATCTGGAGACCCAGTAGAAAACTCTGCAAGGGATGGAACAGTGAACCATGCTCCTAGAGACAGGTGCCTGACACCACAGAGCCCCCAACTCCATAATTCTGTGACTATAAGTCACACAGAAAAAGCCCCAAGCTCCTGGCATTCTGGCTAGAGTCCACCCTCACAGTAACCTGACAATAGTCAGGTGTGCTCTTGCCAAAGCTGCCCTGCAGCTGCAAGATAGCCCAGCCCACTATAGAAGGGGCTGCTTGGGCCCTCCTCTCTTTTTTAAGCTCTTACCTCTCTCATTCTTATCTCTAGCTCTCCTTTCCCCCTCTCTTCCCCCCTTTCTCCACATGGCCATGCCCAGCCTCTCTCTTTCTTTTATCTTTTCTCTTCCCCCCCGCCTTTCTTCAGTAAAGCTCTAAAACCATAGACTGTCTCTGTTCATCAAGG
>NC_034590.1:37114401-37130405 GCF_900095145.1 Mus pahari | reverse complement strand
TGTATTATTAGTCGTTAAGCACCTCTGAAAAGGACACCTTCAGCATGCTTCAGTCAGTATCTTTTCCAGGACACCTAATATTTGGGTTGAGGGGTTCAAAAGGACAAGTTTTTTAAAAACAAGTTTCTCCTTTGGAAGGTAAGAATGGTATGCTAACTCTTCCTTGATAGTATTGAGTTTGGTCGGCCTAAAGTAAGGGCAGATAGTATCAGTCCTGTCTTCTAGTTATTAATTCATGAGGTTATAGTCTATGGGCCCTAGAGTAGGCTACCCTAATGACTCCTGGGTTCAGACTCTCCGCCAGGGCCCTCCAAGGGTTCCAGAGAATGTACCCAATTTGAGTTTTACAGTTACATCTACTTTTTCTTAGAAGCTGGAGAGTAGGGCAATATAAGTTTTTATTAAATGACGATAGTTTGCCAAGTTTCTTTATGCTTGTGCATTTTTAACACCGGGGACCAGTGGCAGTTTGCCCTGATGGGAGAAACACTGTCTAAGTTTTTTTTTTTCCTTTTACTTGTTTTTTTGCAATGGCTTTTCCTTGTGAGATGGCTTCACCATCCAGAGAATTTACAAGCAATCCCTAGCGCTTGCTCATAGTCTTGTCACTTGACCAAGAGGATGAATCCCATCTTGAAGTGTTAAAAATCCCTGGGATATGTCTCGCCTTCGTGGCTTTTCTTTCTGGGTCATGACAGCACAGATGAGGTATCAACCTTCCCCATCTCCAGCTTCTGGGAAGAAACTTCCCCCAAGCTTATTCATTATGGAAGTGGCCCTGTATGTCCCAGTTGGCGTCTGTACTCATTTGTGGTGTGGACAGCAACCATCTCAGCTGTGTTAGAGAACACGGTGATAAGCGTTCTTTGGAAGAGCCGAAGTATAGCACGGTCAGACTCCAGCTGCTGTTTCTATTCTCTGCGTCTGCGACTAAGCACCGCGGAAACAGATGGCACGGGAGAGCCCGTTTGTCTTTCTCATTGCTCCCTTCACAAATAAGTCAACTGCTCTGATCTTACGATCTGCCGATACCCTCTGTACCATTGCCCCTACTCAGTTTAACTTTTAATGTGAACATACCTCATGAAAGCATAGACTCTTTTTCTCCACCTAAAAATATTTAAGATAATCTCTAATAATAATACGAAAGCCCCCAAGTGTGTGGCTGATACTCTAATACAGTTAAAAAAAAAAAAGCAACAACAACAACAACAAAAACCCAGCAAGAGCATTATATGCCTTTTGTGACGATAGAAGTTTTCACATCATTTTATCCTGTGTCCCCTCATTTTAGAAGTCCTTACTGAAAGGAAGTCACTGAGGCACCGGAAGGGGTGTGGTCTGAAACAGGCTCTTCCCCACTTTTATGCTCACCTAAACAAGACCAGCTATTCCCCTGTGTCATAGTCCAACACCAACGAGGACAGTGAGCCCCTTCATGGGTTGGCCTGACTTGGAGGAGCAGCCTGTCTCTAACACCATTTCCACAGTCACCGCATAAGCCCAGTGGTGGCGCCACTGAGTATTTAAAAAGAACATCTGGCCCGCGTTCCCTCAAGGGACTTTTCCCATGGCCATGGCACACCTTCACTCCAGGCGGAGAAGCCAGAAGCCACTGAAGAAAGGATTCTGTTTAAGTCAAGGTTGTGAAGTCAGCGACTTTACTGACTCGGGGAGCACAGGGTTGGGGCGGAAACCCAAGCAGCTGCACCACTGGGAAGTCACTGGAAAACCACGGGTTAGGTAACCCACTGAGGAGTCCTACCCACAACATGAGGGATCAACAAAAAACTATGCGCCATGGAGCAGTCTCCCTGGGCAAGTGCTCACAGTGACAGTGTCTCCCCTGGTTCTTCGACCTCCACCTCCACCACTGCAACTATTCACCTCTGATAGGACCTCGAGGAAGGGTGGCGAGTTGTGAAATCTGAAGGCTCCTGAGACCTCCACAAAAGGAAAGCCAGTAACCCCAACCTTGTAAGGGTGGGCTTCCTTGGGTGATTACAGCTCTTCTGATTCAAGCCGGCAATGATTGAATCCAACCTGGAGGAAGCAGCTCCGCACACCTAACAGAACACCACGTGGGTCTCTTTGGATACCCTCAGCTTTCTAGTCGCTGTTAAAACTTCCTGGGGCTTTTGTGTGTCAGGTGGTGGAAGGGCCACTCCAGAACTGACATTGTCATATTGAAAATAGTTTTAAATGGTCTATGAAATATGGCAGTAGGGCTCTTTAATTTTTCCTCATCTGTTAGCTTGCAGTGCACCTGCCCGCGGATAAGAAGGCTCCAGCAACATGTGAACCCTGAGGTTCACAGTGATTCTTAACCTTTGTCATTCCACAGAATAAGGAGGTGAACCCTAGCTTCAGGTACTAAGGAAATTCCTAAACTGAAGGTGGCGTCTGTGGCAGAGTCTCTGGACCTCTGCACCCTTTTGGCTTCAGCTACAGGAAGTATGCTCAAAGGGTATATATTATTTCATTTTTATATGTGCTCCACATGTCCACCGGAGTCAGTGAAAGCCAGGAAAGGGCATCAGATCTCCTGGAACCAGAGATATAGGCTATTGTGAGCCACCATTCGAGTACTGGGAGCGCAACCTAGGTCCTCTGCAAGAGCAACAAGTGCCACCCACTGCTGCACCCTCGCTCCAGCCCTGACTTTAGTGCTTAAGATCCTTAAATATAATTTTCTTATTTTGAATATTTTCTTCAGAATGGGTCTCATTGAAAATATTGGCTAAAGTGATCCCCCTGCCTCAGTTTCCTGAGTAGCTGAGATTACAGTTGTGCACTGCCTCACTCAGCCCCACTAGATCAACCTATGCCCTTGAGCACAGGCAGTGATTCCTTGAGTAATACCCCACCTTCCTGGTTAAATGGTGAGTTTTCTCTCTGATGTTTTTTTCCTTTTTTTCATGTCTGCCATTTGTACTTTAAGGATGGGTTGGATCCTCTCAAGGGTTTATCCAGGGGAAATGACCTCAAGGTGAGGGCTGCTAGACTGAATGGCATTTCCTGTTGGGAATGTTGCCTCTTTGTTTGTATAGTAAATCATCTTTATTTTGTTTTAATACAAGACCAATTGCAATACTGGAGTGATTAGAGGTAACCATTAAGCAACAGAAACTTTTGAAGAGATTGGAAAGTTAGCCACATTACTAAATATATTAGCCACATGTGGCTACTGAACATCTTTCCATCTCACTAAACATTACAAAGTGTTTCTATAACTGTGCTTACTTGCAAGGAGTGTGATAGCTCTGTGCAGCTATACCTCACGTAATGAGCAAATCAGCGCACAGAGACATGCACACAGACCATGCCTCAGAGGCATGTCTACAGAAATGCAGGGAAACAATGAACAGCCTGTGTGAGGAGATGGAGCAAAGGCTGAGGGCCATCCATAGCAGCTGGCTGTTTACTGCAAACAGAATTGAAGGTTGAGTGTTACCGGAACCGGATGCTCCTGGAAACCTGGGAACAGCTTGATGAATGGTTACTGAGTCTTACACAGGCCAAGCCTTTCTGTATTTATGATATGATAGGGAACTCTATAGGGGAGATTTCTCATGCCCTTACAGAGGCTTAGAATCCATAACAGGTCCGCATGCCAGAGATGCTGTGGTGTGTCTTTGGCTTAGTCCAGATTTGAAAGTCCAAAGGCCTGGAGACCCATGGTGTGAGCTCTGGAGGCCAAAGGCCAGAGAGTTGCTCTGGGTTTGAATATATGCCCTATCTATGTATCTATGTATCTCTCTCTCTCTCTCTCTCTCTCTCTCTCTCTCTCTCTCTCTCTCTCTCTCTCCATTGATATCTATCTATCTATCTATCTATCTATCTATCTATCTATCTATCTATACTGGAGCTGGTTCAAAGTAGGACATACATGCTAGATGACAAATAGATTTTCACCCAGAACAGATTTCTCTTTTCAGAATGCAAATGTCACCTGGCCCAAAGGGCCCAGTATTAATGTTAGGAGCTGATGCTTTAGGTAGAACTTCTTGCTCCAGGAGAGGCTGTGTCCTGATTCCTCAGGGAAAGAGCAAATCCACTGTCAGAGCCCATAGTTGCACCAGTGAGGCAGTTGCGCAGTTGCTCCATTTCTCTTAAACTATATCTATACCAGTATCTATATCAATATATCTATATGAATCTGAGCACATGTATGAATCTATCTATCTATCTATCTATCTATCTATCTATCTATCTATCTATCATCTATCTATCTATCTATCTATCTATCTATCTATCTATCTATCTATCTGTATCCATCAATGTATGTGTCTAAGTATGTATGTATCTATGTACTATGCATGTATCTAAGTATGTATGTATGTTGCATATGTATGTATGTGTGTATGTATCTTTTTAAAAAAGGTTTATTTACTTGTTTTATGTGTATAAATGCACTGTAGCTGTACAGGTGGTTGTGAGCCATCATATGGTTGCTGGAAATTGAACTCAGGACCTCTGCTCGCTCCAGCCCAAAGATTTATTTATTATTATATGTAAGTTCACTATAGCTGTCATCAGACACACCAGAAGAGGGAGTCAGGTCTCATTACAGATGGTTGTGAGCCACCATGTAGTTGCTGGGATTTGAAATCAGGACCTTCGGAAGAGCAGTCAGTGCTCTTAACCGCTGAGTCATCTCTCCAGTTCCTACCTATCTATCTTATGGTGTGTATGTGTTTGTGAGAGAGTATATACACAAGCACATGCACACGTGTACCACTCTGCATGAGTGGAGAACCAAGGATAACATTTTGGAATAAGAACTCTCCTTCTACCATGTGGGTCCCAGGAATCTACCTAAACTCTTCAGGCTTGTGGTCAAGTGCTTTTACTGGCACAGCCGTCTTGCTGGCCCATGTTCTTCTTGTCTGATTCCTCACTATGCTTTAAAAAAAGCAGCTGGCGATTGTCAAATGATCAGGGAGGATGACCAGTTGCGGGCAGTGCTGCGTGGCAGGGTCACATTGTGGGGCCTGGACTCCTGCGTTTCCTCCTGTAGATTCCATGCGGTGTGCTTGGCTCTCCCCTCTAGAACAACCTCTCCCTTGTTATTGCCTGGCAGGAGAATGGAAAAAATATGACACAGCCCTGCAGTACTTCAGTCCCATGTAGAGGGCACATGCCCTGCCCTATGGAACAAAAACTCCTGAGCATGCCGTGAATGAGACAGTGCTCCAGGCTCATAGGCCTTGTGATAATCAACTTTCTGTCACTGTGACAAAACTTCTAAAGGGGTCGTCTCAATTAGGGTTTTATTGCTGTGGAGGGACACCATGACCAAGGCAACTCTGGTAAAGGCAAGCATTTAAAAGGGACTGACTTACAGTTTCAGAGGTTCAGCCCATTATCATCATCAAGCATGGCAGTGTGCAGGCAGACAGCATGCTGGAACAGCCGGGAGTTCTACATCCTCATCCAAAGGCAGGCAGGAGGAGACTGTCTTCCACACCGGCTGGAGCTTGAACACAGGAGACCTCAAAGCCCATCTGCACAGTGACACACATCCTCCAACAAGGACAAGCCTAATCGTGCCACTCCCTACATCCAAGCCTTCAAATACACGAGTCTGTGGGGGCCAAACCTATTCAAATCACAACAGAAGGAAACTCAAAAACAATTATAAGGAGGGAAGGTTTCTTTGGCTCACAGTCGTGGTGACTCCAGTCAGTGCGTAGCTGAATTGGGCCTGTGTTAAGGAGTGTGTCATGGCAGGATGGTGGGGAGAGTTGCTTACCTTGTTGTAACTTTTAAGCAAGCCGAGAGATGGGAAGGAGCACCATTCCTGGTGTCTTATTTAAGGGCACATCTCCAGGAACCTAACTTCTTTCCATTAGGGCTCACCTATTTGGAGTTCCATAATTGCTCAGTAGTATTCCACAAGGCTGCTACTGAGCATTTCACACACAGGCTGTCTAGGGCAGCATTCAAGATCCAAAGTGCATAAGAACTGTAGGTGGCTTAAATAGGGAAGAAGTGGGCAGAGCCAGCTACAAATTGCAGGTGGCACCTGCAGTACTGAGAGGGCCATGTTTGGGCTGATTCCCTGTCTGAGAGCAAGAAGGGAATAGACGTCTGACATACTCATAGATCCAAAGCCTGCACAAGGTCTGCACAGCTCTAACTTCTTAACATGCTGGGCAAGAATGGGTGTCTTGTCCTTTGTGCTGGCCCTCGGAGCCTGTCTCCTTCATTGTGAACACTTGCAACTGGTGTATTTATTTGAAGGGGCATCTAAAGATCTCATACTTGGGGCTTCCTCCCCCCACAGCACCAGAGGTATCTGGTCAGGAGTGGGAAGTACCAACCCTGCAACTGGCAGAACCCAGGAGGATGGGCACAGAGCCCATCACAAAACCCACACCCATTTGTCAAGGCTTCTGTGCAAAGGGATATTAAAATAGCTAACTTCTGCAACGTCTGATTGCAAAGCCATGCACACACTTACTGAGGCTCAGCGTTTCCCGACCCACTCATCTATTTTTGTTCTTTGCTTTCCTGCTTTGATTGAGTTGTTGTATAAAACACTGCTTACTCCCATCCCGATGTTATAATAAATACATTCAACTGTCCCCAACTCCAAAATCAAATGTGGTTTTTGAATTACTATGTAAAAGTTGACTTACTGATTTGGCATAAAAATATATCTTCTGGAGGGATGGTTCATAGCTCAGTGGTGGAACACGGGCCCTGTATACTTGAGGCCCTGAGTTCAATTCTTAGCACCAAAAATAATTTCAAGTCTTATTGATCACTAATGGGATACGAATAATATTTCAAGCATTGGAATCAATGCTTCTCCTACCCTAAAGCTATTGAAAAGCTCGTATGTATGTTCTCTCGCCTCAGAGAAAGCAGAGGGTTGGAGGTTCCAACTTCTGCACAGAATTCTGGGGTTCCTAACAGGCAACCTCCTAGAGAACTTACTCTTACAGGATAGACGTTGGAGCTGAAATATCCAACAGAGTGGTGACTCATTCAGCAAGCAGAATTCATTCCAACAGGGTGCAGGACTAATGGCAATGTCTGCTCCAATCGCAACATTTGCAAACCAGGCCAGATGTGGGGAGTCTCAGCTTCCCTCCGGATGGATGGTTGGGCGGCTGGGTGAAGAATGGCTGGTTTCTCTTGCCATTCCCACCCTTCGTGCCTTCTTCCCAAGACTAGACTTCTTTATACAGACAGCAAAGAAGAAGTGGGGAAGAAGCAGGTAGAGGTGGCTCAAGAGGGATCTAAGCCAAGTGACAGAATTACCAATGGCCTCTCAGCCTGATGTTGGAGTCTGTCACCATGGCCTTGTCTTCTGGGGGTCTGAAGACAAAGTCTGGGGTACAGGGCACCAGGCCTATGTCTGGTGTCTCCTCCCTTCTACTGAATGGGCAGGGATGGAGAGCTTCAAGCCCTTACAGACAAGGGCAGTTTTAGCCCCGCTGTGGCAGCATTAACCCACACAGGGTGACCAATATGAAGCAGCGAGTTGAACTCCAAGTCTCTCTACTGACCACTGGGAAACACCGACACTGGTATTTAGGGGATTGTGGGAAATGGTGCATGTATTTAAGGGAGGAAAAGACGGATTCCTTCTCATTCCTCTCAGTCTCCCTGTGGGAGGGAAGGCCTGACTCTTGGGTTTGTTCCTCTGTGAAGGCGGGTTTGTGACAGGCTGTCTGGCTAACAGCAAGCTCTTGAGGACTTCTGTGTCAGTGTCACTTGTCATTTTTAAGTGTCGGGGAAGCAGATTTCTATTTGAGGTGATAGTACCTGAAGAGGGACTTATGCCAGGGACAACGCACACTGCTCATTTCAATACCAGAGCAGGGAGGAACCAAACAGAGAAATCTCCCTTCCAAAGGCTGCAGTACATGCACAGGCTTTCTTCCGCTGCAAGTTGCAATGCACTTTCAATATATATATATTGTTAGCCCGATTCTTCACCACATTTCACTATGGAACACTTACGGATGGGAAAATTAAACAAAAATGCTGAGGAACTTTCCAGTCCCAAAGCAACCGTAGAGAAATATCTGGCTTGAAAAAGCAGCCAGGCTCTCAGGTCTAGGCAAGCAGGTACAGACGCAGGCCTCCTAGCTTCTGCTTTGGTGCTACAGCTAAAATCCCTGGAAATATTTCAGTAGGGAACCAAATGGGGGACTCCACATGGGGAGCAGAAGGGAGGCTGGTCGGAGAGACCAGGGATGGGAGCCGAGGCTGCCCGAGCTCCTCCAGGGCTCTCTGTCTTCCATGTATTCGTGTCTGCATTCTGAAGAAGTTGCACTCCAGACACAAGCATCATGTGCAAAGGTGGCCTCTGGAGGACCGTGCACACTCTGATGGAGAAGCCTCCAGCAGCCTTTATGATACAGAAGGCTGGGATGAGGCAGGGTATCATCTAGTCTCAGTAGGAGGTCTCTGTAGGGGGCAGCCTCAAGGGGCAGTTATCCCGGATGAGGAAACTGCTGCTGATGGCTGATACCTTCTGCACACACGGTTGTCATCCATATTCTGGCCAAGGGAAAGATTTGCTATATTCTCTTGGGTCTAAGGCATTGGTGTCTGGCATAAGGCTGTCATCACTTCAATGATGTGTATTCACTGAAGGCCTCATCCACTCTCCACACAGACCTACCTGAAGGCTCAGATAACTAAATCTGTAAGAAAGCTTCCTTCTTCTAGCGGAAAGACTGGGAAATGGGCAACTCATAAGACAGAATACTTTTTATTAATACTTTTAATAAATGATCTGACACCACAGCTGCAGGGAACTCGGTACTGAAATTCTTAACTCCCAACCCTTGCCCAGTGGCAGCAGCAGGCAGCCTCAACGAGCAGTTTTCTTTTGCTAGAGGACCAAGTAAAAACCAGGCAGAGAACGTGGACTCCCATTCACATCTCTCAGCACCTTGTGACCAATGGATAGAATCCTCTTATCCTCTGGCATGGTGGTGGCAGGATGGTCAGGGATGTCTGGACATCTGCCCTCAATCCCTGTCAGAAAGCAGGAAGAAGGTCTTAGAGAGGCAGGACCTGGAAGAGGGCAACCTTCAGACCTACATAGAAAATGGGCACAGACAACCAGCTAGACTCAAAATATCCAAAAAGGTTTTAACTGAATTGCTATAAGGTATTCATGCACGCGAGCACACACACACACACACACACACACACACACACACACACACACGCGCGCGCGCACACACATGCACTCGCACATGCACTCGCACACATGCACACACACACTTGCACACATGCACATGCATGCACGTACACGCACACACTTGCACACGTGCATGCACACACACGCACGTATGCACACGCACTCGCACTCGCACACGCACACGCGCGCACACACACACACACAGTCTGCCATCAGAGTTTAAAGGAAATTTTGGGAGCACACAAAACAAGCCAGATGCTAACTGACATCACTGCAGGAGTTGTGAACAGAGGTAAGCTGACCCCTTCGTCCTGCATCTAAACAGGGAGACAGCACCCAGAGTCCCCTCACAACAGTCCAAAGACCCCTGACCCAGTCAAAGGCCACTCATGTAACCCTGCAGTGTTTTCAAACTTCTGATGTGGTACTCTTTGGCGTTCAGGGCAACAGACCAGCATTCCCAGGCATTCTCAGAGTTTTCAAAATGTTGACATTTAACTCATGCTTCTAACAATCTTCACAGTCTCTAGCTAGAACAGTTACATTATTTTTTAAAGAATAAAAGACACTATGTTTAGCAGTACTTATAAAAAGCAACATCCTATGGGAATATCCAATGAAAATACAATGTAAAAATCCAAGTTTTTTTTTAGTAAGGTAATAGGCCTTTTGAATTCATGTGTGGATTCTGCCCTTTTAAGGATTCATTTGCTTTAAAAACATGTTATAGCTTGAGACAGCATTCAGAGGATTTGCACAGACATATGCATATGTGAGTTTGTTTGTTACCCCCTCACCCCAAAAGCAAGTAGCAAGGGTCCTAGTGGGAGTTCTAAAAGCTATCTTGAGGTAAGCCTGTTAGGATCCAGTTAGCTTTCTGTTGCTGTGACAAACTACTCAAGACAAACAGGTTAGCAGGAGGAAAGGTTCATCTTGATTTATAGTTCTGGAGGTTTCTGTCCCTGGTTATTTGGCCCCATCACTTTGGTCTGTGGCGAAGCAGAACATGACAGAGAAAGTAGAAGAGGTGCTTACCACACAGTGCTTAGGAAGTAGAAAGAAACAGGAAGGGTCAGGGACCTAACACCCTCTTCAGTGGTGTGCTCCTAATGACTTATCTACATTAGATCAGGTCTCCTAAGGGCCCTGCCATCTACCAATAGCCCTGTTAGCTGGGAACTACACAAGAGTTTGTGGTGCAAGATGGGGTGTGGTGGGTGGGAGTGGGGGTGTTTGGCATTTAAGAGGCAAATCATAGCAGGTTCTAACCTTGGTACATCCTAACTTGAGTTCTCATGTGTACTCGTGCAACACAGTCACTCTGAAAACTGGTTTGACAGTTATTTTAAAAACTAAACATGCAGTAGGCATATAACGGAATATGCGGAATCTTGAGTATGAAATCTCCTAGCAGTTTTATTTATAATAATCAAAAGGTAGAATCGACCCAACTGTTCTTCAAATAGCAAGAGGTTGGCTAAATTCTGGAATAGTGTACTGAATAATAAGAGGAAGGCGCCGTTGGCATCTGCATATTCAGCACCTGAATCAGTCTTAGGGACAGTAGGCTCACGGAGAACAGCCCGTCTGAGAAGGTTCTGTGAGTTTGCCGACAATGTCCTCAGAGTAAAGAAAGCACAGTACCGTACAGACTGGGCATTTCCAGGGGACAGGGCAGGCCTGTGTGGATGGGGAGACTACAGAGTGCGGCTATGAAGAACCTCGGCGATGATGGAAGGTGAACGCCACCTTCCTGTCATCATAGCACATGCCGAGACAGTCTACCTGGGAAGAGAAGTTTATTTCCGTTCACAGCATTGAGCGTTTCAGCTCACAACTGACTGTGCCACTTGTTTGGGCGACAAGTCATCAAGGAGGGAGCGTGTGATGGAGCAAAAGCGCTCACTCCTGCTGGGAAGCAACATGAGGAAGGATGTGGTGGGGGTACATCCCTGTGAGCTAAGGACTGTCCATTAAGCCCACCTCTTAATGTTTCTACTACCTCCCGACAGTGCTACCTGGACACTAAGCCTTGGTCACACTGGCCTTTGAAGGACACTGTCTTTCCTTATGTGTCTCCTCTGTTCTATCTCTTCACATTTAGCAATCTTTTTATGTTGGCTTACCAGATTTTTAAAGTGCTTGGATTTCTATTCCCCCTTTTTACATTTTACCTAAATTTTAGAACTTTTCAATTCTGGGAAATTTGTGTTATGTTTTGTTTTTCTTTTCTTCCTTCTTTGTTGTTCTTCTCTTCTCTGAAGTATTCTTCTCTACCCCATCTTTATTTTCTGTTCATCTTTCAAACTCTCTTTCCCTCTTCCCCCCTTACCTATTTCCTTTCTTATCTTATTTATTTGCTGTTCCCATACTTATCCTGTGTCATTTGAAGCACATTCTACAACAGTTTAGGCATTTCCAGTTCTGTGGTCATTGGCGATGCATTAGCAGACTGTAATTACTTCAACTGTGTTGCTCTATCTTGCTCTGCTAAGGTAGTTTGTTTCTGTCCTCCTGAGTGGTATACTAGGGATTGTGTCTTTAAGGCTTAAGCTTCTCAGTAGGAAGATCCCTGCCCCACTGTAGATCATGAAGAGATGTCCAAACCGATAGATGCACAAATTCCAACACAGAAAGTCAAGGAGCATGGAAAAGCAGAGCAATGTGACTCCAAACGATCACCCGGGCTTCTCAACTGCTGAACTCAGATTCTGAAATAGCAATATGTCAGACGAAGACTCAAGTTTTGTGGCAAAAATGATGGACGACCCAAAAGAAGTTACAAACAATCATATCGATCCAATTCAGGCCCTAAAGACAGATGTCAGCACCACAGGGGGAGAAGTCAGCAGAGTGAATAAGAAAATCAGCAGCCATACCAATGAAAGAGTCAGCAACATGGAAGAAAAAGTCAGCAAGGGATCTCAGATTTGAAAAAAAAATAGAAACAGTGGAAAGAAATGGGGTTGGGAAGCAAATTCAGTGATCACACAGAAAAACACAGTGGGAAACGTTAAGGACCAACATGGCAGAGCAGAAGAAACTGGAGAAGAGGTTGGAGAAGGCTGAAGAGATGCTGTGTTCAAACTTCGGCATGGAGGCAAGGGGACAGGGTATGACCACGGCATCTAAGAACCCCTGGGTGTGGATAAGATACCAAATGTGAGAGTCCAAAAGGAGAAGGGACGGAGACAGACACCAAAGACACAGAAAACACACACTCATGCCTCAATGCAGAACATTCACAAATCTAGAGAAAGAAATAGGCCTTCAGACCCAAGGAGGCATCCGGTGCCTCAGATAGATGTGGCCAGAGGAGAACACCCCATGACACATGATAGTGAAGATGCCAAAGCTACAAAGCAAAGACACAACATTAAAAGCTGCAAGGGGAAAATGCCAACTCTTCTACAGAAGCAGAAACATCAGCACAGCACCAGCAGCTCTCAAAGTTAGGAAACCATGGAAACCAGAGGAGCATCAGTAACTCCCTTTGAGTCAGGCTTTCTCGATGACCTGGAGCTCACCATGTAGGCTAAGCTGGCTGGCCACTGAGGTCCAGGGATCTGCTTGACTCCGCCTCCCCAGCACTGGGACCATAAGTGTGCACCGCCATGCCCGACCTTTTTAGGTCGGTTCTGTGGATCGAACTCAAGACCTACTGTGTGCAAGGCAAATCTTTCTAGACTGAGCTCCCCCTCCCCCAGTCAGCCCAGAAAGGAAGAGATCTCAAGGGAGGTGGGAAATGGAAAGGGATGCATGGGATAGGGAAGCAGAAAGGAGACTGTCAGGGAAGGGAAGCAGCTGGGGAGAGGAGGCAGAGGAGAGAAGCGGGGACCGAATGAGAACAGAGCCCAGTAACACATATGTATGAACAGGATGGAGCCCACTACTTTGTATGCAAAACATAAAAAAAATTACAAAACAGAAAGAAACAAAACATTCACGGGTATTTCCAGCTATCCTTCCGGGAGTAGGCATTTCCACACATTCTGTATGTGTTGTTAGTGGTGTTATCTCAAGCCTTGCTGCCTCCTGGTGGGGTCTTCGTCTTGTACGGCTAGACAAACTGTGTTCCGGTCTTCTCTCCTCTATTTAGTGCCTGTGCGTCTTTACAAAACCTGCCCCTTGTGTCTCTCAGCCTCAGCTCTCCTGCTGGAACACAGAGGGAATCGCAGTCTAACCTCGTTAGCACTGTCAGTGGGAAGCAAATTGGATCACAGCAAACCACTGCATTGTGCTACCGTCAGCAGCCTGTAGCATGGACCCCATGACCTTAGAGTCTCACATTGGAATCCACACTCAAACCCACTGAGGACATGGCTGCCAGGCTTTTCCTCGCTGAGATGTTGAGTCTACAAAGAAGCCTTCTCAGGGGAGACACCACAGCAATGCTAATGAACGTTGACGTGTTTTCAATACGTCAGAAATGGACCCTTCACTCTCCTTAAGTTTCTTGTTCAAATCACTTAAAAGCAAAGTGAAAACCAGCAATAGAAATACAATTCAATTGCTTCCAGAGGACCTCCACCATCAGCACGCCATGATTGTGGCATTAGGGGTGGGGATGCTCATTGGCTGGCTGTCACCTCTCTGTCCAACAGAAACTCCTAGCCTCCAGCTCAGGGATGTTTTCCCTGACTGTGACAAGTCCCAGCCTCCCACTGTTCTCATCTCCACGGACACTTTGTCAACCTCTGGTGCTCACCTGACAGAACTAACCATGTCAGGAAATGTGTCTGTCTGTCTCTTTCCTTCTGTCTCTGTGTCTCTCTTGTCTCTGCCTGACACACAGGCATACAAGCACCAATAAGCTAGTAGGTTAACATGTAGCAAAAACGAGTTTAACTTCTGAAAAAAAAATCTTTCAAAGAGACCCTGGTGTGAACATTAGTGACTCCTAGAGTAGGGGAATTAAGAGAAAATGCAGCACCCAGGTGTAGTCTCCCGACTCCCGCAGCCTCGTGGGGCCCATCATGGCCTTTTATATGCTATCAAAAGCCTCTTCTTCACATACGACAAGCTTGCTTCTGCTCCATCTTAGCAAAAAGAAGTCTGCCCTCAGGGTTAGGTGCTGCCAGTCTGTCAAAGGCATGCCATAGCAAGGCTTTTGTGATGGACAAGGGGCTGTTCAACCTGAAAGGCTTTATTCCAGAATGAGGGTTGCACATCAAAAGAGACTTATCTGCTCTGAAGTCTGCAAGCTGCCACGTAGTCCTATTGTTGGAGGTGCATTGTCTAGTATCGATGCTCGTGTAATCCTGCCACAGAGGAACCCCCCCCCCCCCGAGGTCCAGGTCACCGCAAGTGATATGTGAACCATAGCGAAAGTCAACTTTCTGAGCACCCATTCCTCAACTATCTAGGCCATCAACAAATGTGCTATTGAACAGGGTTTGTATCTCTTAGAAAGAATATCTTCACACTGCAATGCTGAGGCAAGAAAATACCGGGTCAGAACCAGACCTGCATTCTCTCCTCTGAGCCTCATACACCAGCATGAGATTTCTCCCTGTTGAACAGCTTCAGAGAAACTTCAAGGAATCCCCAGTACAGATGGGAAGCCTACGAAGTGTTTCTGCAGCAGAGTTCCAAATATGTAATTAACACGGAAAGATGGAATCTTATTTTAGGACCATTAAGTACTTGCAGAATAAGTAGCAAAAATAGCAGAAGTCCAAGATAGGATCAAAAAACAAAGGGAAAGCCATGGCACCTGACTCTCAAGGAGAAGGAAGACCTCAGATATGCAGGAGATCCAGCAGGCAGTCAAGAGCTACACGGCATAGCAAAATAGGGACAAAATCACACACACACACACACACACACACACACACACACACACACACACACACGGAATTTGCCCAGATTAAATCAGAGAGCAGAAGAACAGAAGATTAGAGACACAGGTATAGCCCTGGGCAATAGAACACCGTGGCAGAAACAGCCAGTCAGCTAGAAGCAAAATGTAAGCTAAGAAGACCCTTGATAGTGGCTCAAAGACATTCCCTGAATGAGATCTCTGTGCTAGAGAAAGATGAGGCTGGGACGAACTATCTTGTCATTCAATAAAGATTAGTGAACATCAAGAGCGTTTGGGAGGAGCAACAGAGTTCCAGGTGACTGGGATGTGGTTTGAGTAAACCTTGTGAACACATGGCTTAGATTTAAAACTCCAGCATATGTGTTGAAAACTTGGGCCCCAGCACAGCAACGTTCAGGGTTGGGGCTTTGGAGACACATGCTCATCAGTGGGTTCTCCAATTGTGGGTTCATAGCTTAGTGGGCTTTTGGGAGGTGGACGGAACTTTACCGAGACAGTAGAAAGGGTAGGTCACTGGCAGGGAGAGGGCGAGGAGGAGATGCTTGCTCCTGTTCACCATCATCTCTCTGATTCTGCTCCAGAGCTGCTATGAGATGAGTCATCATGCTCCAGGATATGCCCCCGCTACTATGCCCTGTCTCGCCACAGACTCCAAAACAGTCGGGACAAGTGACCTTGGACTAAAACCATAAGACAAATAAATCATTCTTGCTTTTAAATTGATCTCTCTCAAGTATTTCATTAAAGTGACATAAAAGCTGACTGTCGCACCATGTAATGAACATCATAAAAGAACCAGGATGTGGGCAGAGACCTGAAAACTTAGAGACAGGAAATGTGGGCATGTGCAGATAGAGAGGCTGCAACTTTTAATGAGATTAGCATGATTAAGAAAAGGCATGTTCTGCCGGGCGTGGTGGCCCACACCTTTAATCCCAGCACTCGGGAGGCAGAGGCAGGCGGATTTCTGAGTTCGAGGCCAGCCTGGTCTACAAAGTGAGTTCCAGG
>NC_034590.1:37104645-37111851 GCF_900095145.1 Mus pahari | reverse complement strand
GGTATAGGGAACTTTTGGGATAGCATTTGAAATGTAAATAAATAAAATTAATTAATTAATTAATTAATTAATTAAAAAAAGGCATGTTCTGTACTAGAGAAAGGGAAGGGTGTCACTTAGGGCATGACCCAATCCAGCTAGGCTGCCAGTGTGTGAAAGAGAGCCTAAAGTGTTTTCTGCTCCCAGAAAGTAATTCAATAGAAGTGTTCCAGTTAATGTGATCCAAGCTATTCCATCCTAAGCTGGCACCCAGTCTTGGCAGTGCCATCTGTGTGGTCATCTATATTAGCATGTCTGTTGTCGTCATCTTTGTTCAGCTCATGTGTAAGCCGTCAGATTCATGAGACTTGATGAGTGAAGCTTCTGACATTCCTAGGAGATACAAACTCACAGTAAACTCCCTGGTCCTCTGGCTTTTAGAATCCTCTTGTTTCCTCCTTTTCAATGATTTCTGAGTCTTATATGCAGGAGTCACACACACACACACACACACACACACACACACACACACACACACACGTGTGTGTGTATATATATGTACATGTATATGTGTGTGTATATATGTACATGTATATATGTGTTCACACACACACACACACACACACACATATATATACACATACACATGTGTGTGTATACGCGTGTATATATATATTCATTGGGATTGAGCTCTGCGTTTTGACTGGTAATCATCACCTTCTGTTGCAGAGACATTTCCTTGATTTGGAGTGAGGACTACACTTATCTGTGGTTATAAGGACAAATATTTCGAACATAGTGAGTGACACAGTGGCTGTTGGCTCTCCTCCAAGGTGCGTGACTTCAATTGCCATGGGTAATTGGCTAAGTTCACAATACCAGGCATTATTTCCCTCTTTTGGGGAAGATCCAAAGCCAATTAGGGAAGTACTGGTTACTGCCAAACAATGCATCGCACCCCTGCATCCCTAGGTTATCATGCGATGCTGGTCACTCTTGTGGTCAGTAGGCATCATAGTTGGGGAGGACTGTTGGACACTCACTTCCTTTGGATGCTTGCATGGTATCTTCTGGTTTCATGGAAGCTAGATGTCGGGGAGGAGACTTTCAGATAGGCTCCAGCTCAGTGGTCTCTGGGTCCTGGGTCTGAAGTTCATGGTATCTTCAAGCAAGGACAATCGTAACAGCAACAGAAATAGCTTGAAATATTTCAGGAGCCTTTTTGATGACCCGGATGAACGACCCAAGAGGGGCCTTCTCATGCTTGGTGTTAGGGCTTTTGTTAGGTGTCTTCAGCTTTTAGAGGGACCATAGTCATCACAGATGATAAAATTTCACTACAGTATTTGTGTATGCTTACTCACAGACTTCCATGCGTTATAAATAATTTTAGGTAGATAGTTAATATTATGATTCCTTATGGTTATCCCAAACATCCTCACTATAATTTTACCCTCCATTTTCTGGATTTATCTCTTCCCAGTTGGAGCCACTCCTTATTTTTCCCACTTGTCCCATCAGATCACGTGTACTCTGTTAACCCCCTTGTTACTGATTTATACCCCAGAGATGGTCTCTTTTGGATTTTATGTTTTCTTCAGTTACCTTAGGATGTATACTACATGTGAAGATATGGAGCTAGGAGACTCAGTTAAGAAAGAATATGCAATACTTTTCTTTGTGGGCATGAGCTATCCCACTCAATATGATGTTTTATAATTCTCTTCATTTACCTGTGAAGTTCATGACTTCATTTTTCTTCACAGCTGCATAGTATTCCATAGCACACGTATACCGTATTTTCATTTTCCATCCCTCAGAAGGACATTTAGGTTGCTTCCATTTCCTAGCTGATGTGAATAAAGCAGTAATGAGCACAGCAGAGGCGGTGTCTCTGGAGTAGGATATTGAGTCCTTTGGAGCAAATATCAAGACGGGATATAGCAGGGTCATAGTGTAGATTTACTTTTAGCTTTTGAAAAGTATTCACACTGATTTCCAGAGTGGCTGCACAAGTGTGCAATACCATCAATAGTGAATGGGTTAGGGTTAGGGTTACAGTTAGGGGTATATTCTGCTCTTTAGAGTTCTTTATATATTATGGGTATTAATCCTCTCTCAGATATATAGTTGTCATATGTATATATGTGTGTGTGTATGTATGTATGTGTGTATGTATTTATGTATGTACGTGTGTATGCATGTATGTATGTGTATATGTATTTATGTATGTATGTATGCATGCATGCATGTATTGTGTATGTATTTATGTATGTATGTATGTATGTATGTGTGTGTGTGTGTGTATGTATGTGTATGTATGTATGTATGTATGTGTACATGGCAAGGATTTTCTCCCATTCTGTGGACCCTTTCTTCACCCACTTGATTGTGTCTTTAGTTGTGTAGAACCTCTTTGGCTTTATGAAGTCCTATTTGTCACTTGCTGGCTCCCTGCATCCCATTTAGCATTTGCTGTTGTCTCTTTGTTGACCTTAGCCACTCTGACTGGGGTAAGATGAAACCTCAAAGTTGTTTTGATTTGCATTTCACTAATTGCTAGGGACAAGTAGATTTGGAGATATTTCTTAGCCATTTTTCTTTTCTCTGTTCTCTTTTCTCCTCTTCCTCCTCCTCCCCTTCTTCTTCTTCCTCTTCTTCCTCTTCCTTCTTCTTTTGGATAATTCTCTATTCAGATCCCAGGCCAATTTTTTAATAAGTCACATGTTTTTTGACTCTTTGTTTTGTGTTTTGAGTTCCTTATACATGCTGGCTATTAATCCTCTGCTAGATGTGTACTTTGTATAATACATACATACACACATACATATATACATACGCACATACATATACATACATACATACATACACACATACATATATGCACACACACACACACACACACACACACACACACACACATACACACACACACACACAGGGCAGAAGTAAAGATTCTCTCCCATTCTGTGGGCTTCCTTTTCATCCAGTTGATTGTGTCTTCAGCTGTGCAGAATCTTTTCCTGAAGTCCCATTTGTCAACTGTCAGCCTTAATTCTTGGGCAAATGGAGTCCTATCAGAGAGTCCTTTCCTACACCTACATCATGTAGGTGCCACTTATCCATCTTCTAGTAGTTCAGTGTTTCAGATTTCATGTTTAGGTCACTGATCCACTTGGAGTGAGGTTTTGTGCAAGGTGATGTGGGTCTCATTTCATTCCTCTGCACATGGACAGCAAGTTTCCTAGTACCATTTGTTGAAGATGCTTTCTTTCCTCCCATGTACATTTTTACCATTTTTGTTGTATAGTAAGTAGTTGTGGTTATGTGTGCTGGTGTTTGGGTCTCTGATTTTGTTCCCTTGGTCTACACATCTGTCTTTGCACCAGTACCATATTATTTTTATTGGTATGGCTCTACAATATGTCTTACAATCTGGAATTATAATCCTCCAGCATTGCTCTTTTTGTTGAGGACTGTTGTAGCTTTCAAGGGACTTTTGTAGTTTTAAATGAACTTTAATTTTTTTCTATTTCTATAAATAATGAGATGGGGATTTTGATTGAGATTGCTTTGGATCTGTAAGTAGCTTTTGGTAAAATGGTCACTTTCACAATATTAATTCTGCCAATTCATGAACATAAAATTTCTGTTTTCTAGTCTTTCACTATCTCTTTCTTCAGAGGTTTAAAGTTTCCATTGTAGTTTCCATTCCTCACTTCTTTGGTTAGGTTATTCCTAGATATTTTATTTTTCCTGAGGCTATTGTGAATGGGAGTGTGCCCATGATCTCTTGTTTTGTAGGTTTGCTGTTGGTGTATAGAAAAGCTATTTGTGCAAGTTGATTCTGTTTCCTGCCATATTGCTGAGTTTAAAAAGAATAATTTCTAGAAGTTTTCTTGTAGAATTTTTGAGATCTCTAATGTATGATATCATGTCATCTGCAAATAGTGACTTGGACTCTTATTTTTCTATTTGTATCCCTTCTTCTTGTCTTATTGCTCCAGCTAGTGTTTTGATCATAAATTAAAATGGTCAGGGATAGTGTATGCCACATGTCATTCCTGATTTCAGTAGAATTGCTGAGTTTTTCTCCATTTGACTGTGATGATGTTGACTGTGTGTTTCTTATATAGATAGCCTTTATATGTTGAGGTATGTTCCCTCTAGTCTTAAATTCTCTAACACTTCTATCATGAAGACATGCTGGGTTTTGTCAAAGGCTTTTCCTGCACCCATTGAGATAAACATATGCTTCTTATCTTTAAGTCCATTTATGTATTTTATTACATTTATTGACCTTGTATGTTGATTTATCCCTGCAGTTCAGGGATAAATTCAACTTGGTCCTGGCAGATAGTCTTTTTGATGGATGTCTGTATTCTGTTTTCAACTATTTTATTTAACATTTTTAAATTTATGTTCATCAGGAATACTGGTCTTCAGTTTTCTTCTTTTGTTGCCTCTTTAACTGGTTTTGCTATTAGAGTGATCCTGTCTGCATATAAGAAGTTTTAGAATGTTCATTAGAATGTTCATTCTCTTTATATTATTATTATTATTATTATTATTATTATTATTATATATTCTGTTTGTGGATATTTTGTTTTTTTTCCCCATGTATACTTACAGTTTTCTTTATTGTGTGTCTTTGCTGGTTTTGACGTTAGAATGTGTCTTAGTTACTTTTCTATTGCTGTGAAGAGACACTGTGGCCATGGCAACTGATTAAAAAAGGTGGTTGATTGGGGGCTTGCTTACACTTTCAGAGGGTGAAGCCATGACCATCACTGCAGTGAGAAAGGTGGCAGGCAGGCAGGCAGGCAGGCATGGTGCTGGAGCAGTAGCTGAGAGCTCCCATCTGATTAGAACAGCATGTCTGACATGTGGGCTTTTGAAACTTCAGATCCCACCTCTAGAGACATACCTTCAACAAGGCCACGCCTCCTAAACTTTCCTGAAACAGTTTTACCAACTAGGGACCAAGCATACAAAGGTATGAGCCTGTGGAGGCCATTCTCATTTAAACTACCGCAGAGTGATGCTGACTTCATAGAAGTCTTCTGTGTTTGTTCTTTTGAATTGTATAAGAATTGGCTGTAGATCTATCTTCTTTCAATGTCTGTTAGAATTTTGCTTTGAATCCATCGGGCCCTGGACTTTTTAAAAAATTACACTAAGAGGATTTTTATTATATTTTCAATCTCATTTGTTATGGGTCTCTTTAAGTTGTTTAATTCTTCTTGGTTTAATTTTAATAGCTTGTATAAATCTAGGAATTCCCCAGTTTCTTTTAGGTTTTCCAGCTTAATGGAGTACAGGTTTTTTTTTTAAATGTATTCAGAGTTTATTTGGTGTTTGTAGTAACATTTCCTTATTCATTTCTGATTCTGTTCATTTCAGTTTGCTTTTTCTTTCTTTTGGTTAGTCAGGCAAAGAATCGGTCAATCTTGTTTTTCTCAAAGAACCAGCTTTTAGATCCACTAATTCTTTGTACTATTGTTTGTTTCTATTACATTAATTTCTGCTCTGATTTTTGTTGCTTCTTATTCTCAAGTGGATTTGGATTTCTTTGTTTTTCCAAAGTTTCAAGTTACATCATTAATTCATTTAATTGTGTTCTTTCTGAAGTTTTAATGTAGGCAATTAGAGATCAGGATTTCTCCTATGCACTGTTTTAGTGTGCCCCAGGGGGTGGTCTCTTGTGTTATATTTTCATTCTCATTTAGTTCAGGGCAATTTCTATCTCTTTCTTGATTTCTTCTTTGACTCATTCAGTAATGAGTTGTTTAATAGTTTGTGTATTTACTAGAGTTTTTTTTCTGTCAATTTTAAATTTTATTGCATTGTGTTTAAATAGGATACATTGAGTTTCTTTGATCTTTTTGAATTTGAAAAAATTTATCTTGAGTCCCAGAAGTGAATTCCATGTGGTGCTGTGTAGCACATGTATTCTTTGTTGTTTGGGCCTAAAGAAATCTATAAGGTTCATTTGGTGTATGATATCAATTAATGTTGTTTTTGTCAGATGATCTGTTTATTAAATAAAGTGTATTGAAATCACTAGTTAGTGGATTGATATTAATCTGTGTCTTTAAATCCAGTAGTACATTTTTAATGAAATTGAATGTACCAGAGTTTGGTGCATAGATGTTTATAGTAATATCTTCTTAGTTAACTTTTCCTCTGATTAGAGTGAAATATCCTTCATCTCTTCTAATTTGTTTTAGTTTGAAGTCTGTGTTTTCAGATATTAGGATAACATGCCCTATTTTGTTTCTTGACAAATTCATTCTGCCTATGTTTCTTGATTGGAGAATTGAGGTCACTAAAATTTCAAGTTATTCCTGAATGTGTGTGTTAACTGAGATCACCATGTTTTTGATTTTGGGTGCTGCTGTTTGTGTCCTCTTTGTGGTGTTTGGTGTTTAAGTTAGCTTTGTATTCTTTTTTAATGTCTCCTGGCTATGTCCTTTCCTCTCTTCAGCCAAAAACATTTCTTCCTGTGTTTTCTTTAGGTTTGGCCTGATGGATATAATTTTAAAAGCTGTTTATAACATAGACGTTTTTCTTTTCCTTCAACTATGGTAGGTAGTTTTGCTGGGTATATTAGTCTAAGTTAGCCATTATGGTCTTTTAGGACTTGTAATGCATTGGTCTTCTGGCTTTCATGGTTTCCACTAAGAAACCAGCTGTTGTTCTGGCGGGTTTTTCTTTATGTCTGACTTATGTTTCTTTTCTAACAAATCTCAACGTTCTGTTTTCTTTTCTGGTCTTGTCTATTTGGTCTTCTGTTGCTTCTTATACCTGTAGGAATGTCTTTTCTTCATTTAGGAAGTTTTCTTCTATGATCTTGTTGAAGATCTGTTTTTTGTCAGTGAGTTGGAATTCTTCCTCATCTATGGGTATAATTCTAAGCTTTGGTCTTTCCATGGTGTCCTACATTTCCAATATGTTCTGTCCTTGTGCTTAAATTTTCTTTTCTATTCCTTGCTTATTTGATTTAGATTTTCTACTTTATCTTTGAGTCCTGATATACCATTTTCTGCTTGCTCCATTCTTCTTGTAAGACTTTCCTGAGTTTTCTTTTCTTTTTTTTTAATTTATTTATTATTATTTTCTTTATTTACATTTCAAATGCTATCCCGAAAGTTCCCAATACCCCATCCCTGCCCCTACTCCCCTACCCACCCACTCCCACTACTTGGCCCTGGCCTTCCCCTGTGA
>NC_034590.1:37092245-37104634 GCF_900095145.1 Mus pahari | reverse complement strand
CAGGACCTTCAGAAGAGCAGTCGGTGCTCTTAACCGCTGCACCATCTCTCCAGCCCCTTTCCTGAGTTTTCTAACTGGGATACCAAGTTTTTCAGTTCCATCCTCATTTCAGCTTGAATCCTTTTTAATGTTTCTACTTCTCTGTTGAACTCGATTCCCAAGTCTCTGGTTGCCTCCCTCATTTCCCGCAGTAATCTCCAGGTCCAGTAAGAGACACGGCCTCAAAAAAAAAAATCAGGTGGATGGCTCCTGAATAAATACACTGGGTATTGACCTCCGGGTTATACACACACACACACACACACCACACATGCATACACACATGCAGACTCTGTCACTTCTTGTCTTTTCTTTCTTGTAGAGCTCCAAAGAGGGAGGTCATTATGATGGTTTGTATATTCTTGGCCCAGGAAGTGGCACTATTAGGAGGTGTGGCCTTGTTGAGGTAGGTGTGGCCTTGTTGGATGAAGTGTGGCACTGTGGGTGTGGGCTTTAAGACCCTACTCCTAGCTGACTGGAGGGAGTATTCTGCTAGCATTCTATCAGATGAAAATGCAGAAATCTCAGCTCCTCCTGCACTATGCCTGCCTGCTCCCACCTTGATGATAATGGACTGAACCTTTGAACCTGTAAGCCAGCCCCAATTAAATGTTGTCCTTATAAGAGTTGCCTTGGTCATGGTATCTGTTCACAGCAGTAAAACCCTAACTAAGACAGTCATTTCTGGGCCGATTCTGAACTTTTGTAATTCAAAGTCCCTGAAAGGGAAAGTTGCTGAGTTTTAAGCTGACTTTACTACCAGCTGGGAAAGTCTAGAAGAGCAAGTTGAGGAGAAACCCCATGCGGTGATAGGAGTAGGGGACAAATGAGGAAAGCTTGTTTGCCAGCAATATTTTTTAAGGCAGCGATCCCCTATATGACACTAAGGAAAAAAAAAAAAGAATCTGGGACAAATTGAACATGCAAGTGGATATCCTTTGAATAAGACATCACTCTGGCAGATAAACCCACACTTGCACAGTGGTGCAGATACACTCACACTTGTGTGTTGTGAATCTTTGACTGTGATGACAAAGCTCTGAATCAACCTACCTGGTTATCAACCAAGGACTGTTACAGTGAGTATAGAAGACCCTAGGCAAGAGATAGTTATTCTTTAGATAGAAGGGTATTGTTTTTATTTTATCTTTATGGTTGTTTTTCTTTCATATATGTAGCACACATGTGTCTAGTGCCTATGGAAGGTAGAAGAGGCCATTGGATGCCCTGGAACTGGAGTTATAGACAGTTGTGTGCTGTCATGTGGGTGCTGTGAATCAATACTAGATCTTCTGGGATAACTGTACATGCTCATTACTGTTGTGGATTTGGTCTAATGCTGCTTAGATTATGTTAATTTGGTCCCCAAAATTGCACAAGAATCTGCACATCCACATGTAAGACACCGAGGGATCCTGCCTCCAGTTGGTTTTGATTGGTAAATCAAGTTTTTGGCAGCTAATGACTGGGCAGGGAGACAGAGGCGGGACTTTAGGATTCCCTGGGGAAAGAACTGAGGAAGAGCAGGAAGAAGATAGTCACCACACCAGGGCAGGAGAGGAAACACCATGCCTGAGAGCTACAGAACAGAGAGACAGCCAACATGGGAGAGCCCAGGAAGAACTGCCCCCAGGGAGCCCCGGACTGGGTCTAGGGTAACAGAGATGGGATATAGATTTTAGTAAGTAATAACTCGGGAATATCAGAGGGGAGTGTGTTAGCCATGTGGAGGTTTGGAAGTGGCTCAGCCATTGAGCTGTTTAAGGCATATTAAGATATAAAGCTGTGTTTGTGTGTGTGTGTGTGTGTGTGTGTGTGTGTGTGTGTGTGTGTGTCTTTCACTTGAGAACCCAGAACGTTGGGGCAGTAATCCCTGTATGACAGTAAGAAAAAAATAAAGAACCTGAGACATTTTGAACATGTAAGTGGATACCTGTGTACATCCCTTTGAACAAGACATCACTCTGACAGATAAACTCATGCCACCTAATTGGAAACTGCAACACATTACCACTGACCTTATTCTCCAGGAGAACTAGGAAGCAAAATCAAAAGCCCAAGGGCAACATTTACAGCAAAACTAGCCCACAAATTAGCATTGGTAACATCAGTGTATGTAAGCCAGTAGCACCAAGACCAAAGGAAGTAAGGAATGCAGAAAAGTAGAGGCAACGAACCCAGCAACAAAGGAGTCTCAGAAAAATCCAGGCTTTTAAAAGTTCAGGGGACCAAAGAGAAGGTGGAACCATGGGGTCTGCTCAGCAAGGAACAACGGAAAAGCCCAAGGACAAGGAACAAGGAGACAGAAGCCATCAGCTTGGAAAGAGGAATCAAAATGGAACAGGGCAGTGCTGAGAGAAAGAGGAAGGAAAGAGAGTGTATGTGCATGTGTGTGCATGTGTGCGTGTGTGTGTGTGTGTGTGTGTGCATTCATGGTGTGTGTGTGTGTGCGCGCGCGTGCATGTGTTTGTGCATTCATGGTGTGTATGTGTGTGCATTCATGGTGTGTGTGTGTGTGCATTCACGGTGTGTGTGTGTGTGTGTGTGTGTGCGCATTCACAGTGTGTGTGTGTGCATTCATGGTGTGTGTGTGTGTGTGTGTGTGTGTGTGTGTGGGTGTAGGCAAATCCCTTCTTAGGACACATTGACATTGGGAATGTGGGACAAGGTTGAAAAGCCAACAGACAGTTAACTATGCACCTCTTGAACTTTTACTGCCCCTGGTTATTCCCCCCCAAAATTAATTAATTAATTAATGTGTTGTTGCTTTCTTTCTTCAAAAAAGAATAACATTCTCAATGAGTCAGAAGATTTGTCCCCTCTAATCTTCTGTTTGCCACACGGACTGACAGCTGTGGGGGCGGGAGTGTGGGGGGAGGGGCATGGGCTAAGGGGTAGGGGCAGGGGCATGGGCATGGGCAAGGTCTCAGAGGGAGGGGGCAAGGGCTCAGAGGGCAGGGGCGCAGGGCCTCTGCTTCAATGCCTTTTGAGGCTACACAAACCATAAGGCTTTCTCTCATTTCAGCATCCTGACTCTGCCATAGTTTCTTGGCTGGGTGTGGTTGAAGTTAGCCTGCGTTTGGATGTGCCCAGGAACACCACTGAATGTGTATGGGGATGTTAATTTTCTGACATGGGAGCAGATGCCTGAAATGATCCTCTCTGAAACGTTTGCTTTGCTTGGTTCTCGAGGTCGCAGTTCGTGGTCAGTTAGGTGTTGCTTTAAGCACAGTGAACAGAGTTCTTCCCTTCACAGCCAACAAGTAAAGGAGAGGCAGAGGGCTGGTGTGGGCTCCACTATCCCAGTCAAAGGCGTGTTTAAAACACTCCCGAAGACCTCCCACGAGGCGAGGGTCCACTTCTTAAAGGCCCCACCACATGCTAATGGCACCATTCTGGGGACCAAAATGCTTCAACACTGGACCTTTATGGAATCAGAAATCCAAACTCTAGCCATGTGTTCCTTACAGTATTCACTGTGGGGCAACCACAGCATCGCTGGTTTTTCCAGAGGCCCTTCTTCCTGTGACTGGTAAAGGCTGTTCTACCTAACGTTAAGCCAGCTCTCTTCTTTGCCCACCTGCTTTAGAATGTATGGGATTTCACACAGCCCCCTTCCCCCTAGAGAAATAGCTTGACACTAAGGTATTTAACTTAGGTTACATTTCACATAGAATTTCAATATTCAAAATGGTTTTGGTAGATTGCTTCTTTAATATGTTCCATTATTTCTCAGCATTATATGTTCTTGGGTGACATGTACAGTGACTTCAGAGGTTTATAATATCTGAAAAGAAAATTGAGAATTACTTGGTACAGTGTGTTCTGAATAAGAGGATGCCTACACAGAAGTTAAACAGTCTTAAAGTTTATTTTGCTTCTTTCAAAAATTATTGCGGCCTGTGTTTCATATATATTCTTTTTTTTTTCCCCCTGAACATCTTTATATTTGTTGTTTCTCTCTCTCTCTCTCTCTCTCTCTCTCTCTCTCTCTCTCTCTGATTTGTATGTAGCCTAGGTTGACCCCACCACCCACCCACAATCTTACAGATGCTGGAATTATGAGCTGTGTGCCACCATTCCAAGTCTGGCCACTTTTTAGGACATAACACAGTTTCTTTTTTAGTTTTTTTAGTTTTTTTAGTTTTGTGTGTGTGTGTGTGTGTGTGTGTGTGTGTGTGTGTGTGTGTGTGGAGGGCTTTCAGGAGTTGACTCTCTCTTTCCGCCATGGGTTCCGGAGATTGAACTCAGGCTTGTGCTGCACTATCATCCACTGAGCATCTTGCTGGCCCATGTTTCACCATTTTTACACCAAAAGAGACAGTCAAGGTTGGAGGATGCTCGGTAGTGCAGCCATTCCTAGAATATGCAAGGCTTTGGATTAGATCCCCAGCACCATAAACACACAGACAAACAAACAAATGACAATCAGTTGCTATTGTCAACGAGTGTACCAATGTATAATCTCAGCCACAGGACAAAACACAAGCCATGTGCCACTCTCCCGAGACTCTCCCTCAGTATTGTGTACAGAGCTACTATAAATAGGTTCATGTGGGAATCTATGCGGCAAGCTGACTTAAATTCCTTCAGATATCCACCAAGGATCATCCGGGTCATTTGGTGATTTTTATCTTTTGAGGAAACTCCGTACGGATTTCTATAGTGGCCACAGCAGTTTACACGCCCACCAGCAGTGCATACGTGTCCCTCTTTCTCCACATCCCTGCCAGCATTTCTGTTCATTCATTTTGTTGATGAGGGCTACTCTGATGGGGTGAGAAGGCCTATTAATGTGGTTTCAGTTTGCATTTCCCTCCTAGCTCAGGATATTGACTGGCTTTTGAATGTTTATTGGCCGTTTGTATTTCTGCTTTTGAGAATGGTCATTCATTTGCCCACTAATTGATTGGATGATTTGTTTGCTAATTTTTGTGGTGATGGTATTTAATTCAGAGGAGTCTCCATAGATGCTGGGTGTCAGTCCCCTTCTGATGTACGCTGTAGATCTCTGGTTTTATAGGCTCCCGCTTCACCCTGGCGACTCTTGTCATTGTGGTGCAGAAGCTGTGAAATTTCATACGATCTTGTTGGTCAATTCTCAAGATTATTTCCTGAGCTTCTGGAGTTTTTCCCAGCAACGCCTCTCCTGTTCTAAGCTGACTCTCAAGGTTCCTCCAAGTTTCCCCCTGGTAGTTTCTGAGTTTGGGGTCTCCCATTAAGGTCTTTATTCATTTTGACTATATATTTTTTCAGATGAAGAACTAAGGGGTCTATTTCTACGTGTGCAAATCTAGGATGAATGAAAGAGGGGGGGTTGTGAAGAGTGAGAGAGAACATAAATTTGATTGGACAGGAAATAAAATGCGTACATAAAATTAAATGAAAAAAAAAAACCAACATCACCAAAGCCCTCACCCCCTCTCTCTGTCTCTCTAAGAATCAAAGTATTTGCAAAAGTGTAGTGTAAAGAAAAACGGATTTTGGAGCGTTTGTTTCTGGGTCTTCTAAAGTGCCATCCTCTAGGCAGACAGACAGAGATATGGTAAGTTGCCCTTGTGAACTGTCTTTCCTATGCCCCAGCTGCCGAGCCTTTCTGGACAGTGGCCACCAGCACTGTCTTCACTTCAGGAGATTCTATTTTTTGCCCACCAGAGGCCTCTGCTGGACACACTTGGCTTTTCAGTCTGTTGGGCCAAGCAGGTTCTTCCACTCTCTGGAGAAGCCATTACCCTACGGGCTGGCTAAGGTTCTAACGGGAGTGTTCTCAGCACACTTCGAAGGACTAGAGAAAGACAGTGCTGGACAGGTGGACCTGTTTGTGTCCTTCTAAATCCCTGGGGCATTTAAACAACCTGCTGGAGAGACCGGCCTTCGTGTCACCTGACCAGCGTCAGAGTTCTCAGACTCAATTGCAAAAAACCCACGGCTCCAGCGGTTAACTAGATCATCAAATGACCCGGATGATCCTTGGTGGCTACCTGAAGGAATTTAAGTCAACCCGCCACATGATCCACCCGCTGATCTCAAGTTGGAGCTTTCTGAAGTGATGAAGTCAGCTCTGAGAGTACTCTAGTACTCCACTGCCCAAGCTGAGACTCCCACTGCCTGGACTTTTGTTTTGGCTTGTTATCATCTGGCCCGTACCACTCTGGGGCTGTCACAGACCTGCCATTTTAAGATCAGTCATATGCAGCAGCTGGGGACAGTCACACTGTGCATCACTGCAATCTGTGTGACAGAGAACGATGGAAAATACGCCCAGCCGCTCCCCTGTAAGTTTGTAGTCCCACCTACTGCTCCCCTTGGCTTGTAGGCTAGGCCACGCTAAGTCACATGGTACAGAACTTCCTCATACGCCTTTGCAAATTGGAGTCAGAAACCCCCTCGGTTTGTGGGATTTGAGGCTCTTTCCTTCGGACTCCCTACCACACGGCGGCTGTCTCACAGGTCCTCTGGGCTTGACTCTCTCCCTTCAGGAAAGCATCGCGCTGTCTGGTGTGATGGTCTTCTTCCGAGCTCTCCAACCTCACTCAAGACTTCAGCATGCCCTGCCCCATCTCCAAAATCTCTCTTCCAGTAAAGCCTAAGGTAATCCAGGGTCAGCTCCTTTCCTAAATCTTGTGACTGATGGTTGCTTGTTTCCAGGCCTCTCCTGTCCTCTCCCCTTCCCGGGAGAGCTCAGTTTTAAACAATATTGTGTCTAGATAGTTCCTAGTCACAGCTCTCACGTAGGGCCTCACTATATGTAGTTCTGGCTGGCCTGGAACTCTATACAGACCAAACGGGCCTCGAACTCACAGAGATCCGTTTGCCTCGCCTCCCAGTGCTAGAATCAAAAGTGTGTGCCACCACACCCAGCCATGCCCAGTCCCGTTTACATCTCCTTGGTGGCCAAGGTGACTAGTCTTTCACTTATCTGTCCCTTTCCTTTCCTTTTTGTGAACCGTTTTTTGTGTTTTCTACTGGGTTGTTTTGTTGTTGTTGTTTAGAATCGACTTATTTGCATATTACGACTAGTTTACATTTTTAATTCCTGTTAAACTGAGAGTGACAACTATTGTCACTATCTCTGCTGCATATTGAAATTTTTGCTGAGAATTCTTACCACGTGGAAAGATTAAGATTTTATGTTACCAAATACATCCTTCAAGAGAAAAAAATAGGAATTCCAAGTCTTGTTCCCGGGCGTTTTTTGTGTTATCTTGCTCAGTAATCCACAGTGCTTTCTCTCTGGCTCTGGGAGAGCCTTCCTTAGTCAGAGCCAGGTCCTGAGTGAAGTCACCCTCTCTTACCTTCCACTTTCTCTTCTGTGCCGTCACCTGCTCCAGTGCGTCCCTCCTCTTTTTATTTTTTTTATTTTTTAACTTTTATTTTTGATAGCTGCTGTGAGTTTATTTTCTGCTTTGTGCAAGACACAGTTACGGGGTCAGAAAAGCTGAGTGCTGTGAACCAAGACAGGGCTCTCTCCAGCTCCTGCTGGTGTCTGTTCAGCCTGCCTAGTTTACAGGAAGGGGTGAGACAGTGGGCTCTGCTCTAGCACCACTTAAGCTTGGGCAGGCTGCTGATTCTGACAGGTCAGGAGGAGGCCCTCCCTGCTGCTGGGCTGTCCTGGATAGGTGCTTCTTCACACTTCGGGAGGCCTGTGAGGAGTGTGTGCTTAGGAGACTCCAACCCTGTAGCCATGAATGGAAGGGCAGATTTCCCGAAAAAGAAACTGGTCCACCAGTGGCCCCGGTCAGCCTTGGGAAGACCCCAGGGAATGGGGCACGGCGTCTCCTGGGTACTCAGCATATCTCCCTGGCACTCCGCACTTCCGTTGCCAGAAGTTGCCAATAGTAGTCCTGGGTAGCCACGAGGGAGCTGCTGGAAGGAATGGCTACCATGCTTCAGTGCCCAGGCGCTCAGCGCACACCCCCTGTCGTAGGCTTCGGTGCAAGATCACAGGTGGCAACGCCTGGGCACTAGGCTGTGGAGCCCATTTGCAAGGATAACTCACGACAGACGGCTACTCTAGGACCTACGCAGGCTATGCGCATGCGTGTACTAAGTTGCTTTCCTACATGGCAACAGACGCACACATGTCCCATGTTTTTATATACTGAGGACTGAACCCTTTATATACTGAGGCTTTCTTTGGTTGAGCGCTTTACCACAGGTCTATAAGCCCAATGCTGGTACACTGCCCTCTGAATCAGAATGCTCTGGGAGCTGTGGAAACCCAAGCATTAGAGTCAGCACGCCTAGGCAGAGCACCAGCTAATTCTTACACGTTCCCAGCGGACACTGGTACAGCACATCTAGGCAGACCGCCAGCTAATTCTTACAAGTTCCCAGTAGATACTGGCACCACTGTTTGGAGGCCACACTTGGAGAACTATTTCTCTGAACATGGCATTTTTGAGGTTCCTAGAGTCTATCTGTTCCTGTCCTTGGTATTTCACCTAAGACTAAACCCTATCACCTTCCATCTGGGCACATTCTCTTACTCCCTTGCCAAGAGCCCCAAACTGAATTTCCATGTGCTTTCCCCTCCACTCTTCCCTGGTGGCCTCCGGACCACCTTGTGATGTCCTGTACATGGCTGAGCACCCCTGATCTCCTGTCAGCCTCTAGGAAGAGCAGGTATTTTGCATCTGCTCTTTGTTACCTTGAAATCTATGTTCCTGGTGGTGGCATTTGGTCCGCGTGGTGAGCTGTAAAATTGGATATCATTTCCTGGGAGGTTTGTCTGTCTATCTATCATCTATCTATCTATCTATCTATCTATCTATCTATCTATCTATCTATCTATCTATCATCTATCTATCTATCTATCTATCTATCGTCATCTATCTATCATCTATCTATCTATCTATCTATCTATCTATCTATCTATCTATCTATCTATCTATCTATCACATAGCTCAGCTCAGACTGAAGCTACTGATTGCCAGTATCTCATGGCCAAGCAGCCTTACGTTTGGGTTCATTAAGTGGCCTCCAGGACCATTGAGAAAAATGGCCTTTAAAGAAAATGAACATCGATGGTGAGGGTAACGAAAACACGAGTGTCTGTGTCTTAGTTTTTTAAAAAGTGTATTACTTTTGAGAATTCTATTCATTTTATTAGGAATATGATCATGTCTCCTTCCTTTCCCCTCTCCAGCTCTCCTCATGCCCACCCAAGCGGCCTCTCCCCAAGGTCTTATTTGTTTGATAACCCACTAGGTTCAGCTGGTGTTGTCCATCCATACATGGATGAGGGTCTATCCTTTGGGGCATGGGAAACCCACATGTGGCCACACCCTCAAACATGTGGCCACACCCTCAAAAAGACTTTTCTCTTCTCCAGCACCTATTAACTACCAATAGCTCGCAAGCAATGCCTGTAACCTGGCTCTAACCCAGCTATCCTAGGACTTTATCTGGCTGATCTTTGTTGGGCCTTGTGCAGGTGACCAGCACTGCAGAGCTAATGAGTGCAAAACCCACGTGAGGTACAGAATATAATGTGTCTTATATAGCGTGTCTTATGTAGCGTGTCTTAGCAATACTTCCCTTCCCCCAGCTCTTAGGTTCTCTCCCTCCTCCTTGACGATGTTCTGTGAGACACGACGCTGCAGTCTTTTCTATCGATGATCTTTTAGAGCCAGGGACATGGCCCTCTCCTCCTCACTCTCTCCTAACATGCATCCTTCCTTTGACTTGATGCCAACTTCCAAGTGAAGCCTCTGGGCAGGGGTGAGAGCTACCTAGGGCCGTGGGCTCAAAACTCTTAATTCTTTTTCCTGGGCCTCATCAATTCTGGGATTACAGGTCTGCACCACCTCAAATGACATTATAAAAATCATTCCCTTTACTTATTGATATTGGGATATTACATTTTTTATCAGTTCACTGGAAGTTTTCATAATGTGTTTTGATTATATTCCCCTCCCAACTCTTCCTAGATCTGATCACCCTCCCTCCCTACCCAACTCTGCGTACTTTTATATAAACCCTTTAAGATAAATGTGTGATTCCTATTGTGTTTTATTTATTTATTTTATAATTTATAATTATTATTATTATTCACTTTACATCCCACTCACTGCCTTTCTCTTGGTCACCCTATCCCACAGTCCTTCTCCCCACCCCCCTCCCCTTCTCCTCTGAGCAGGTGGGGTCACCCTGGGTATGCCCCCACCCTGGCACTTAAAGTCTCTCGGAGGCTACACGCATCCTCTCCCTCTGAGGCCAGACAGGCACTAGAGAAACATACCCCACACAGTATAGGCAACAGCTTTTGGAATAGCCCTGTTCTAGTTGCTTGGGACTCACACGAAGACCAAGCTGCACATCTGCTATGTGTGTGCAGGGAGGCCTTATGCTTTAAGATTATAATATTACATCACTTCCTCCTTCCCTTTCTTCTCTCCAAATCCTCTCTTACACCCCTCCTTTGTCTTTTCCAAATTCATTGTCTCTTTTATCATTAATTGTTGACAAATATATATTTGTATTCTTTATATATATATTTGTATTCTTAAAGACATACAATCTGCTCAGTGTGTGTCACATTACTTACACGTGTGTGTCACGCTATGTACATGTGTGTGTCACGTTATTTCCATGTGTATGTTTTCAGGGCAGGCCATTTGGTACTGGATAATTGATTCATGTGCTCTTTGCTAAAGAAGACATTTTGTCCTCATCCCCTACATTCCTTCAGTACACTTAGTTCAATGTAGAGTTGAGGACTCGTGATTTTTCCTCTCACTACATTAGCATGTCTGCTGATGACATCCTTGCTCAGGTCCTATTTAGGTAGCCATGTTGGTGAGACTTTATAGGTATAGTTTCTGACACTTTAAAAGAAAAAAATTAGCTTAAAACACGAATTATTAAATTAATACATTAAGTGAAAAATTTTTATCAGTAGCCATAAGTAGAAATTAATATACATAATTAAGATAAAATAAAGTAATTTGAAGTTCTCTGATCTGTTTACTTTTGTCAAAGATCATTCTGACACCACCGGTCGATGGATCTCAGGATATGACAACTTCTTCCATTGGTTCAGTTTCTCTATTGTGACCTCTAAGAGGTTTTCTTTAAGTTTTCCAATACCCTGGAGACCTTCTGAAGCTTAATTTAAAACACTCGATGTCATGCCTTCGCCTGTAATGTGGCCATTTTTACCTTCAGCATAGATTACTGATGACATTAGAGAGATCTTGCAGAACAAATCTACAATTCCTCCTCTACAAGGAAATTTAGAAATTGCAGCAAGCTAATGAACCACTTCCCAAAAATCATGTAAAAGAACCAGCATTTGAGTCTAAGGTATGGCAGACAGTGGGATGAGGATTGCATATGCCTATTTTGTCGGAGGACTTTCGTCATTTTAACTGTTACAGTTTTGGACTGATACAGATGTGGCACAAATAAGGCAGGTCAAGTTTTAACCTATTAACAGAGATGCATGTCAATCACAGGTACTCTGATGGTATTATTTGAGAATTAATGGGATTATAGGAAAAGCGATAGAAGGTGGTCATCTCTTTTAAAGAAAATCTCCTTTGAAATATATTGATCTTTTTCGTTGTTGTTTTAAGTTTTTTCGTTCTTCTAATGGAGATAGTTTATTTTCTCATCCAGTATGTCCTGACTACAGTTTCCCCTCCTCCACTCCTTCCAGTTCCTCCCCACCTCACCTCTCCTGGGGACTCACTCCTTTTCTGTCTCTCATTAGAGGAGAGCAGGCTTCTATGAGATAACAACCAAACATGACAAAAATAAAATATAACAAGGTGGAGAAAAACTATCAGAGCCAAGTTGGACACTAGGAAATCTAGGTTGTTTCCAGTTTCTGGCTATTATGAATAAAGTGGCAATGAACATGTGTCCTCGTGTAGGCTGGAGCATCCTTTGGGTGTATGCCCAAGAGTGATTTAACTGGGTCTTGAGGTAGATCGATCCCCAGCTTCCTGAGGAACCGCCACATTGATAGCCATAGAGGCTGCACAAGTTAGGACTCGCACCAGCAATTGCTTTCCCCCTTGTTCTCACCAGCATGAGCTGTCACTTGTGTCTGCCTTAGCTTTTTCACGGCTCAGCCTTTCATCAAATGACTAAACCTACCGCATCCCCATGCTTTGTGGGAAAATGCGAAGGTGGCAACATTTCAAGAGCTTCATTTCAGCAGTTGGAAGAACTCATAATTAATATCACTCAGGGGTGCTATGGTTGGGCTTTAATTAGCTTTATAAATCACAAAAGACTTTATTCCAACATTTATGGACTAGCTTCAGATCTAAAAGTCCCCAGAAAGTTCCAGGTGTCATTTTAGCCTTAGGGGAAATGTACATGCGTCAGTGCCACTGTGG
>NC_034590.1:37083044-37092165 GCF_900095145.1 Mus pahari | reverse complement strand
GAGGGGGAGGGGGGAGAGGGGAGGGGGTGCTACTTTGAAAATCTGCAAAGTTTTGGGCTCTGGGCCTCATGAATATCCAAGTAAGGCTCTAGATTGCATTTTGAGCAGATTTCTTTTTTTCTCTGTGTACTAGAGGGAGCAGCGTGACATACTACATGTATTAGTTACATGGAGACTTAGGTGAGCGGGCCAGCCTCAGTGGAGAATGGAAATTGGCCAGATGCTGCCTTTTTTCGTAGAGCAGACTCACTGAGTATAAGTAGATTCTTCTAGGGCAGGCAGGGCTAATACCTGGGCTGTGTTATTCACACTTCTGACGGAAGCAGCTAGCGGACAATGTTAGCAATCAGGCAGCTCCGTGGCCAGCTTTTAAGGACCTGGCAACAACAAGGCGTGTCACCTTTAGCAGGGCAGAAATGATTCATTCCCATTGCTGCCGCTGTCCCATATCTTTCTACTCGTGCACCACGCCCGATCAAAAGCCACGTTTTTTTCCTCCTCCAACCCCTTCTTCCCTTCCTCCACCCAGAGGCAGCCTCTGTGCCCCCCTTACCCCTCCTAATAAACCTCCCACGTGAGACCTGTTGCACAGGGCAAGTTTGTCGGAGCTCACTGCTTAGTCCCACCAGACAGAGCTTTACTTCTGCATTTTGAAGTCACCAAGACGCTATAATTGCTAGGGTTCTGATCATATCCATAGGTGATACATAAAGACTATGTGCATAGTCTTTTTTTTTTTTTAAGATTGAGAATCTGAAAGTGATACACAACCCACGCCAGACAGATTGTGTCCAAGACCTGAGGTCGGGCTTCTGATGCTGTTACACATATGCACAGTCCTTTCTCTGATGAAGGAAGTAGGCAGCAATCTTATGGAGTGGGGTTTTTGTTTGGTTTTGTTTGGTTGTTTTTGTTTTTGACGTGAGGTGCCATGGTAGGTATTTGTAAGTCGGAGTGGGAGGCTTATGTAGATTCCGTGTCAGGTCAAGAGGTCTTGCTGGCTTCGGGCTCATACTGGATCTGTGAAGGCAAAACACTGGCAGTCTTCGCTTTTCATAGTTCTGATACGCATGAAAATCAGTTATTATGGTTTAGTTAACTAACTCCATTTTCCCAAAACCCTGGCTCCGGTTTCAGTTGCCATAACATACTAGCTGAGAATACAAACTGCGGAGTACAGACTCTGGAAGTGCGGGCTCCACAAGTCAATGGGCTGCTACCTCAGTCAGTGACAGGCCACACCATTTCCTCCGCTGACTTTTGCAGAGTGTTCTCCGCTCACTGAGTGGGCTGTTCATTCACTGTGGGCATTGGGGGAGTTCTGAGCCTTTGTTATTCTCAGGAATGTGTCCATGTAACATGTTAGAAGAATGGGTAATCAAAAAGAGAGTTGGCCCATCAAAGTAAATATTTTAAAAAGTGAGGAAGACATAGGTGAAGTTTGAGCTGCATGTAAGTGGAGTCACAGAGGAAATAGCTGACAAGCAGAGTCCTCTCTTTAGGCCACTGGCCATTAGGTGTTTGTTTCCAGAGCATGCTGGTAGAAACGCAAATGCAAAGGAGCTGTACCGAATCACACAGGTCAGGAACTTAGGCCATCTCCTCATAAACATTTCCAGGTTCTTTGAGGAGAAACTCAGTTGGCTTCCCTGACGTTGTTAGGGTAGTATTGTGTTAGTTTCTTTTCTGTTGCTGTGATAAACCACCATGGGCAAAGACAGCTTAAGGAAGAGACAGTTTATTCTGGCTATTGGTTCCAATGGCAGGCAGGAGTCCATCACCCTGAGCAGCAAGGGACAAGCACGGTGGCAGGAACTGGAAGCAGAGAAATCATGCCCTCAACCTCAGGACACAAAACAGAGATGGAGGGTCAAGGCTAACTACTCCCAAAGCCCCAGGGTCACTACTCCCTTCGTCAAGGTCACGCCTCCTGTACAGCACCATCAAACTGGGAACCAAGGGTTCAAATACCCAAGCCATTGGAGGGGTATGCCTCATCAAACCACCTCAGCCATCCAGGATGGGTAGATCCCAGAGAAAAGGGATCCTGGTCAAAACGTGGGGAGGAGTTTATCGTATGTCCCCTGGCTTTGGGAACATGCATGCCATATGGGTGTTGGCAGATTTGGGCTGTATAGTTTGGCTGAACAACTGATGTCATTGTCCTGTGTGGGGGGAGGGGGGCTGCTTCTTAACTGTGCTGGCCTTTTAAAGTGTCCTTCGGAGCCTATGCTAGTTAGGTGATAAGCCTGCCATAAAAGGTCAGCACTGCAGAAATGACACGCTTAAGAGAAATAGCTGTTTCCCTTGGACCCATGGGATTCCTCTGTCACTTCAATAATCCTGCCACCTCTGGAGAAACCTAGGGGTGATTACAGAAGGGATTTGCTGATGCCCAACTGACAGACTTAAAAGCAGAGGGAGGATGTGACCCGGGGAAAGGAGGGTCAGTAAATTCCAAACCCAAGCAGAAAGACACTTCACAGGAAGGGAGTCTGTCCGGACACTCCAGTGACACTCAAACCACAGGGGAGAGCAGGCATGACACTCAAACCACAGGGGAGAGCAGGCAGGCTCTTCACTTAGGAGGGTGTGCCAGCTCACTGAGGCCCTGAGACACAAAGGTCACCTCTTCTGCCTTGTCACCCCTTTAAGTGAGGAGGTAGGCTGTGCTCGTCCAGTCTGTCCTGTCAAATTTCTAATAAAGAAATGAAGAGCTTCAGGTTTCAAATTCCATAGTTTAAATTTATAATGTGTTGAAGCATTCTATTTGCTTTACTGATTTGTTCATTTTTGTGGTGCCTAGATCCAGCCCAGAGCCTCGGGCATACTTGGCAAGCATCTATCACACTCCTAACCCAATTTCTCTATACGTTTCCTAACTGCTGGTAAGACAGATTTTTAATGTTCTGACGAGTGTTTTTCAATGTCATTGAAAAGTCCTGCTTTTCCTATTGATTAATAATATTTCTTTGAGTGGTTTCAGATTTCATGGCCATTATTATCATTCTATGCTCCCATTATAGTCTATAGTTTAACTCTTCACCTGCATGTGGACTTGTTCTTTCTTCCCCTTCTAGCTGAATCAGGTGCTCACCTACATGTGAAGAGTTAAATTATAGACTATACAGTAAAACATTATACAAAAGGCATTCAAAAACCTAGGATTAATGGCTAATTGATTAGTTAACTTTTAAAAATAGAGACTGGCAACGTGGCCCAGGTTTGCTTTGAACTCTCGTGCGCCACAGCCTCACAGGTACTGGCTTTATAGGCCTGTGACACTGTTCCTGACACAAAATATTTGTTGTAAATATGAATTTCCTTGGTGTGCTCATAGCAGGGAGAGATCCACTACGTAGACTGAGAGGAGACGAAAGTGGTGGTGGTGATGATGATGATACTGATGATAATGGTGATGATGATGATGATGATGATGATGACCATGATGGTGGTGGTGATGATGACGGTGATGATGATGGCGATGATGATGCAAGATTTGGGAGTTCCAATTTGAACAGAACAGTGAAAGAAGGGCAGGGGGAGGGCAACGGAGGAGAGCAGCAAACCGACAGAACACAGTGACAGAGCACACAGAAACCCTTCAGTGTCAGAGGAGACACTGTTTGGCTTTGTTATTTTTCACCCTTAAGGAACTTTGTTGACAAATCTCTTGATGTCAGAAGAGTACAGGTCTAAAAAGCAGTTTTCTAATTGAGCATGTTCAGATCCTAAAGACCACAGACAACCGAGGACAAATCAGGCGCTTAGCCAACAGAATTATGCCTTCTCTTACTTTGAAGCAGTGGTTCTCAACCTTCCTAATGCTGTGACCCTCTAATACAGTTCCTCCTGTGGCGGTGACCCCAACCATAAAATTATTTTTGTTGCTACTTCATAACTGTAGTATTGCTACTGTGGGCTTACTTTTTAAAAAACCTACTTTAATAAGTGCACTTAAACGCCTTAACCTCACTGTTAGCCCGCCACCCACCAGAGGTAGCAGAAAGGAAAGGTTAATAAGGCAAAGGGGGATGTGGGGCTTGTTAAGAAAGACTTTTTTTTTTTTTTTGAGTGAATCCAATCTGTATTACCAGGTATTTCAGCAGTTCAGTTCACACTAATCAGCAGCAGCAGCTTGATTGACTCAGAAATATCATTTGTGAATCAGAAATGGAAGTTTTATCTCCCCAAACAAACAAACAAACTCGAGGCTCTGTCAATTGGTCCAAGTCCGTGGAAGCAGCAAGAAGCTGTCAGAACTTCACCGGAAGTTCTCTGATGCATTTCTCTCTACGACGTCATGACCAATGATGCTCAGCAAAGAATGACAAGGAGAACCAATACCACACAGCATTGTCACCAAAGACTAGTAGTGTCAGTCAAGCCCTGTGGTGACCAGCAAAGAGTGGCAAGGCAAACCAATACCACCCAGCATCACCCACTGTCTGTTGGGTTATCACCCTTTCCGCACTTTATCTCAAGCATCTGCTCTAACAACACATTATATTTCCCCCTTTCCAGCGAGCTTCCAGAAAAAACATTGCATCTGTTCTCAGCAAAGCATCCTCCCACATGTCTGCGTCACCAAAAACATCCTCTCCTAAGACAGTTTCCAGAAAAACATCACGTGACAGAACTGAGTCTCCAGAAAACAACAACAACAACAACAACAACCCAGAAATATTTACTTTATGCTACTGTTACAAATTGTAATGTAAATGTATGAAATGTAAGATATCTGATAACAAGCCCCCCCTGAAAGAGTTGTTCAACCCCAGGGATTCTCAACCCACAGGTTGAGGAACACTGCACTGGAGGAGCCCCTCAGCCCTACTCAGAATAACATGAAACTGCAGCTCAGGCATTAAGAAGCCCTCTCTAACCAAGTCCCCTTTAGCAATACTTGTCACGTATAATCCTATAGTTCAGTTATGATTTTATTATAAAACAGCGACAACTGGGAAGGTTCAGATTTATGATATCCTGGAAAGCTACTGAGTCTTATGAGCTGGGCTGCTACTTGGCTCTTGGACACGTAGACCCAGGAGGATACGACTCGTTAATTCTTTTATTTTATTTTTTTAAAACTAGAATGCTTGGTTTTCTATGAAATTTCCTGACTTGAAAAGGTTGCCTGAAACTTTTGAAAAGAAAAAAAAAAAAAAAAGGATCACTGGGCACAGAAAACACAGCATGGTCCTGTGCTGGTTCAGGCTGCCAGTGGCAACTGCTCTGCCAGATGGTGGTGTTGTTTTATACACAGCATTTATCTGGTCTTGATAAAGCCGAGGTCGAAACAGGTGTGAAGACACAGGCTTAGTAAGCTGAAGCAGCTTACCCAGGAAGGACAGAGGGACAGAGGTTAGGATCCAGCCATCTAATGCCTCATGTGGTGGTTTGGTCTCTACTCCATGAACTGCTGCTTGTTCATCAGTCGTGAGAACAAAAGAGACACTCAGCTATCAGTCTGCAAAAGGTGTGGCCCAGTATGATAATGGGTTTGTGGAAAGCAGGTCTCACAGTGTGTTTCTCCGGGGCTGCATCGCTGGGAACGAGTTGAATCTGTCTGCCCTTATTAGTCTAATCAAGTGGGCGATCAATACTGCCTTCAGTTATTCCTGCCTATGATTTCTGACTGTCTTCGAGGGAGAGCAGGCTGCCGATTAACTTCAGTGACGTGATTTAACAATTATGGTTAACTAGACACTTAAGTAAAATAGCGTATTTGTTATTAGCATGTTACAAAAAGATGAGCTTTCCCGCATGTAGGTCAGTTCACGATGGATTGGGTCAAGGATATTAGGTCAATTCAGCAATGGATGAATAAATGGAGGGACGTAAACGTCTTCAAAATCAACACACACACACACACACACACACACACACACACACACACACACACAGAGAGAGAGAGAGAGAGAGAGAGAGAGAGAGAGAGAGAGAGAGTTTTGTTTGAAAATAGTAAATCTTGGTGATAAAAATCTCTTAGCAATGTAAATATAACAGTTTACATTATGTAATGACCCCTTAGATGCCACAAGCAAAACTCGGAGCTAAGTTTCCTCCTAAGTCTGTGGCTGGATCCTATTTCTGAATCAATCTGATCATTAGTTGTAAGATAGTTAAATAATGGGCACATCTGCCTAGTTGATGCTTTTAGGATAGTTTGTGGCTCACCATCATTTGTTATTGGAGAATTACTAATTATGTTTCCACTGTTGTTCATAAAGGAGATGCCTTCCCATACCTATAAACGATAACCCTCATCTCCAACATGATTATACAAACTATCAGAGGAGAGGAGGAGGCAGAGGGGCCGTCCTTCATTGCTGCTATTGATGTGACAATTTTACAGACACTTTGGAAGACAATTTGGCAGATTTTGCAGAACTAAGCAAGCCCATCATTGATTCAGAGGCCACGGTCTTACCTGACTGAAATTGTCCATCAAAAAAACCTTGGTGCAAATGTTTACAGCGGCTTTACTCATAATTTCCAAAAACTGTAAACAACCAATATATAACTCAGCAGGAGACACAAGCGCACCAAGGTCAGTCCAACAGGATAGAATAGTACTCAGCAACCATGAGACCGAAATAGCGAGCCACAAAGTGTTACTGTGGATGATCTTACTGCACACACACACACACACACACATCGATAATTGAAAGGAGTCTGTCCAAAAGATGACTTGCTGTAAATTTCCAGCCCTATGGCAGTCATGAAAAAAACAAAAATATGGAGACAATAAAGGTACCGATGGCTGCCAAAGTTGACAGCAGGAGTTGAAGGGGTGAAGGATGGGGGGCTTTGTAGGGCAAATGGGACTAACGGTGAACTCAAGAGCTGTCAAAGTCATGTGAGAGAATTCTAAAAACTTTACAGGACAGAGCAAACCTTAGCCAATTTTTTTTTAAATGAGAAGTTTGGGAACCCAGGATGAGATATAAGATCTGACCGAAGGATCTAAATGGAATGCAGTTGTGTAAATGAACCTCACTGAAGGTATCAAAGAATAAACCACTGATTGAATCATGTTTGAAACCAATGGAGTCCATTATCTCCCAAAAGGCTCAGTGTTAAAGGCTTGGTCTTCAGATGGCTGATGTGTGGAGAGGGGATTGGATCCCAAGGTCTCTAACTTCACGAAGAGTCTTTTCCATTGACAAAATCCCTCAATGAATGACTTACAGGGATAGGACTCCTGGAGGAAGTAGGTCACACCAGCTTGTGTTTGGTGGGTGTATTTTATCCTGGTCTCTTCCTGTCTGCCTCCTGCCTACAATTAACTGAGCAAAGTCCTTTTGAATATGAGTTTCTACCTTGTTGCAGGCCTAAAAGCAACAGAACTGATCAAATGCAGACAGAGCACTCTGAAACTAGGAGGCAAAAGAAATCTTCCTTCTTTACAATGATTTTCCAATACTTTGTAACAATGATCAAAATTGACACAGAGTTTACAAAAATACAGGCATAGGTGATGAAGTTATTCCGGTGCAGTGTGGCCTGACAGTTCTGAAACTTGCACCTGTGTGTTGGAATTTAAAAAATAAAGTAAGGTAAACAAATGATGAAAATTTCTCACTGTAAGAAAGAGGAGTTATAAATAACAAGGAGAAGAGGCTGTAAGGACCCATGTTGGGGTAGAGAGCACCACATGAATTCATGTCTTTCCTAACATACAGAAATACATACAGGTACGAACACAGGTCAATATACAGATGTACATTTACTCACGTGTCAACTGGGAAGGCTCACCAGCAGCCAGGAGTATGTATGGTGTATAGATTATTGGTTTCTGATATGAGTTTTCAATTGAAGCTACGAATGTTCCTTAGACTGAGGCTGGTGCATCTGTTGGTAAATAGGAAGTGCTCACAAAATACATCTCTGCATTGGTGGGGAAAAGGGGCAGCTGTACTGAGCAGAAGCGTTATAATGTATGGGCCATCTTGTCCTTAAGAAGGTGGAAACCAAGTGTGAGTTATACTCTGCAGCTTTCATGCTATGAGGACAATGTGAGGGACAGGACTAACTCCACCACAGACAGACCGACACCCAGCCAGTAAGGGTCAACGTCACTGTGAACAGCGATTGTGGCGACAGTGTATGGCCTTGACATGACATGTTAACTTCTTCCTCCTCAAAAGACATTACTTTAGTTTAATTGTGATGAAAACACGCCCAGATGTCCAACTGAAAGTATACAAAACAACCAGTTCTATATTCTTAAAATATAAAGGCCTTAAAAAAATACAGAATGACTGATAAATTGTTACACCTGTGAAAAGTCAAAGGAGACACCACATCTAGATACAATGTATCTATGGGCTAACCCTTGGGAGAAAACTTGAATAAATGAAGTATGGACTCCATTCATCATAATATGTCAATGCCAGTTCTGTAATGGTGATGAATCTACCACGTTGAAGTAAGATGTTCATAATTAGGAAATAGAAGCATTGCTCTGCTTTTGTACTTATTTTGTAATAAGTCCTAAGACAAGTCTAGTTTTAAAATGACAAGCCAAATTGTTGCCCTGCTTAAATCCCTTCCAGTCATTTACCCATTTATAAAAAAGTCATACTGAATGGCTTCCAAGGTTCTAGTCCCCAACGCAAGATGCTTAGGATTTAAACATGATCAAAGACAACTTTGAGTCTCTCTTGTAATAAGGGAGATGAGATATATTTTTTTTTCACCTTGAGAGAAAACATTCAAGGAGCCAAGACAGCATGGTCAGGAATCCTACCATGTCAGAATCCATCAGGAGCTTCTCAGGGGTGAGCAAGTTGGAAATGGTCCAGAAGGAAGCCTGCTGCACTCCAGCATGATTGGTGAAGAGTGGGTGGGGGCAAGATGGCCAGGTTGGCAGAACCTACTGGGGGACCTGGGGTCTCAGGATCTGTTTTGCTCCAAGAGAGATGGGAGCCATGACTGGTGATGACTCTTATCATCACGAAGACAAGAAGATAAAATAGGCTCTGGGCTGCATATTCAACACTAGTCACAGGCTGGAAATGAAACTTGAATAACTTAGCTTTTTGGAAATGATTATAGATTCACTAGAAAATGGAGAGAGAGAGAGAGAGAGAGAGAGAGAGAGAGAGAGAGAGAG